>NC_068298.1:38001592-38086592 GCF_025860055.1 Xyrauchen texanus
GAATCTTGGTGACTTCACAGACAGTACGCGCAGATGACGAAATTTGCATCATGCACACTTTGCATGTTCTGTTCAGTGGACAACCGAAGTATACTTTGGCCTTTAAGGCAATATTCTAAACTATACACAAAGGAAAGGAAACCTCTTTTAAAAACCATTAAGATTATTAACTTTTTGTTTTCATTGTGACATTACTTTCAGGACAATTATCCACATTTTCATTACTGTAATATATCAGGACTTTTGGGTTTGTTTGTATTATACATGACTATCAAAGATGAATTTCATTAGATTCTCATTTATGTAATAAAATCATATTTCTTTAAATCCGTATGCAGTACAAAAAAGAACTGTATCATTACATTAGGACTGAAGTTCTAAGGCTCAGTCTAAACTGTTTAGATATGTACACCACAAGTACCTTGTAATGTGCTCAAGAGATCAGTTTTTGTTGCAAGGAGCTAGGACCATCCTGAGCAGAGATATTGAGGTTTCCGTAAACATCTGTATAACCAAAATTTGACGTGGAAAATCTAGTGTGTTTTTTGCAATACAAATACATAAAGGTACAAAAAAAAAAATACAAAAAAATGGTCAAGCAAACAATTTACATGTATTGGACCACTTCAGATGGACTGACCCAGAAAGTCGCTCTAGTAACTTTGGTACATATGATGCTATTGAATACTAAGAAGCTTCCTTAGTGTCGTATTACCAGTACTGGCCTGTTGATAGCAGCAATAGCGTATTGTACATTTAAAAAAGGAGAGACTGTAATATGTAGTACCTTACATGGTACACTGTAAATGGTACAAAAAAGGCCCACAACAGTTCTGCCAGCCATGAAGACTCTGGGGTATTCTGAAAAGAAAAGAGAAATACCTTATACATCGTGTTCTTCTTGTTTACTAGAACACAATATATTTATATTGAAGTTCAGGCACTTAACGATTCTTACCAAGGCAGCTAACATGAGTTACATGTTATACTATGTCTATGACAATTACTTTTTGCAGGTCATTTGCTAATGCTAATGGAAGCACAGCATCAGAAAAGATTGAAGTATCAGTAAAGTATTTATAAGTGGGCATTAAATTAAAAACAGGATTTGTCTTGCTCTTTTGAATTCAGAGTTTAGAGATCAACTATGTAGACGTACTCTAACTTTGACAACGCAAAGCTCTCTCCCCAGTCAGCAAGACCATTTATGAAAACTAGAGTGGCCAACATGGCTTGTTCAATATGATGCCGTAAATGCTACCTGCAAAGACAGCTCCCTAAAATGTATAAGTATACTCCAGGTAAAAAATAAAACACTAAGAAAGTGTGGAATGTGACTAGATTGCAAGAATGCTGAAGTTGATTGTCAGTGTAAGTCCTGTCAATACAACACAATGTGCTCGATATACTTTATTCTATCTGGGGGAATGGATCATATACAGTTAAAGTCAGAAGTTTACATAAACTTAGATTGAAGTCATTTAAACTCATTTTTAACCACTCCACAGATTTCATATTAGCAAACTATAGTTTTTGCAAGTCGTTTAGGACATCTACTTTGTGCATGACACAAGTAATGTTTCCAACAATTGTTTACAGACAGATTGCTTAACTTTGAATAGACTATATCACAATTCCAGTGGGTCAGACGTTTACATGCACTAAGTTAGCAGTGCCATTAAGTAGCTTGTAAAATTCCCGAAAATGATGTCAAACCTAATTTAGCTTCTAATTGGAGTCAATTCAACTCAGTGCCTCTTTAATTTACATCATGGGAAAATAAAAAATAATCAGACCTCAGCAAAAAAAATCGTAGACCTTCACAAGTCTGGTTCATCCTTGGGAGCAGTTTCCAAACACCTGAAGGTACCACGTTCATCTGTACAATCAATAGTATGCAAGTATAAACACCATGGGACCATGCAGCCATCATACCGCTCAGGAAGGAGATGCATTCTGTCTCCTAGAGATTAACATAGTTTTGTACAAAAGTGCAAATCAATCCCAGAACAACAGCAAAGGACCTTGTGAAGATGCTGGGGGAAACGGGTAGACAAGTATCTATATCCACAGTAAAACAAGTCCTATATCGACATGACCTGAAAGGCTGCTCAGCAAGGAAGCCGCCACTGCTCCAAAACCACCATAAAAAAGCCAGACAACAGTTTGCAAATGCACATGTGGACAAAGATCTTACTTTTTGGAGAAACTTCCTCTGGTCTGATTAAACAAAAATGTAACTGTTTGGCTATAATGACCATCGTTATGTTTGGAGGAAAAATGGTGAGGCTTGCAAGCCGAAAAACACCATCCCAACCGTGAATCATGGGGGTGGCAGCATCATGTTGTGGGGGTGTTTTGCTGCAGGAGAGACTGATGCATTTCACAAAATAGATGGAATCATGAGGAATGAAAATTATCTGGATATATTGAGCAACATCTCAAAACATCAGCCAGAAATTTAAAGCTTGGTCGCAAATGGATCTTCCAAATGGACAATGACACCAAGCATACTTCTAAGTTGTGCCAAAATGGCTTAAGGACAACAAAGTCAAGGTATTGGAGTGGCCATCACAAAGCACTGACCTCAATCCAATAGAAAATTAGTGGGCAGAACTGAAAAAGTGTGTGCGAGCAAGGAGGCCAACAAACCTCAGTTACACCAGTTCTGTCTGGAGGAATGGGCCAAAATTCCAGCAACTTATTGTGAGAAGATTGTGGAAAATGTTTGACAATTTAAAGGCAGTGCTACGAAATACTAACAAAGTGTATGTAAACTTCTGACCCACTGGGAATGTGATGAAATAAATAATTCTCTCTACTATTCTGACACTTCATATTCTTAAAATAGTGATCCTAACTGACCTAAAACAAGGAATGTTTTCTATGATTAAATGTCATGAATTGAGAAAAACTGAGTTTAAATGTATTTGGCTAAGGTGCAAGTAAACTTCTGACTTGAAATGTGCATACTCAAATGTTCACCAAAAGACAAACGAAATTGCAATGCTGTAATGGGAGCGAGGACCCAGAGGTCACCAAGTGCCGATCGGCAGAACTTTGACAGTGCCACCTCCTATTGCACTGAGAGTCACTTATTATCAGTGCTGCTATAAATATCCTCCTAATGAGCCACACAAAGGCTCTCTTGTGTGCGTAAATGGGAAATCAAGGATGAAAAAGGATCTGGAAACTCTTGACACAAATTCTGCTGACTGATTATTGTGTTTTCACCTTTAAATGCTTGGTTGGTTACATGTCAAAGTGACTTGTAATTATAGGTCCAGTAAGGGTTAGATGCATATGAATACACAGTCTGATCAAAAGAGGCAAAGATTATATATTAAGTGTCTCCAATATGAGTAAGACCTTGCAACCGCAGGAGTCATGCACACGATTATTCAGCAAGTGTAGATTACCGAAAAGGGTTTAAATGTATTTACCACAGCTATGAAAGGCCTCTTGACCAGCAATGCCACAGGCTGGATGGAGTCAGACACTGAGAAAGTCCAAGAGCTGAGAAGAGAGACCAGGATACAATTATGAATATGATTGAAAATCACAAACAATGATTTTTCGAATGAATCACAACCCTCTATGGACACATTAGAGACAGAATTTTCCCGGATGGGGGAAATCTTCATATATATGTAGTATTCAGACATTCATTTCCTTTCATTATAAATGTCTTCATAGTCAGGACCGGAAAAAAACAAAATACTGTTTCTGCTCAGAACGAACCGAAATGAAATACATTTTGTTTTTAGTCCCTGCTTTTAATTATAAAGAAGCCTGAAATACACATAGGACTCTTATTTTGAAATGTCTGCACTCCCAGTTGTGAACTCACTGACAGCTGATTTGCTGATTCAAACTGCTAACCTGAGCTCCGATCTTTTCAGTCGATTCATTAATAAGACCAGTTTAAAAGAGTAATTTGTTCACTCATCGGACATCATGTGTCGACTAGATTTTAAATTATTGTCGCAATCATTAATTTTTATGCGACCATTTTAGTCGCAGTCTGGAGCCCTGGGAGTGAACAAGCTTCTCTCAAGAATGTGCCAAGCAGACAGCAGATGTCAACATTTTTAGTGAAAAAGGAGTTACATTTTGGTCTGTTCTCATCACAAAACTATCGTATCGCTTGTGTCATATTGATTATATTTATATATCCTTCAAAAATCTTCATATGTGTTCCATAGAAAAAGTCATGAATGTGAGTAAATGATGAGAGAATTATTGAGTTTTGTGTTCCTTGCCACTGTCACCTTTGGCTCATTGGGGTCCTAAAGACAAACAATATTTTATGGCTTAATCTACAATCACGTTTTTCATCAAAACACACAATGAAGATTATGGAAATTTGCGGCTAAAGGTATTTGCTGTGAAAAGAGCTATACAGATACAAATGACCTGACCTGAAAATTATCAATTGTGAGTGAACTATTACTTTAAGTCTGTTAAGTACACATAAGGGCCCAAACATACTTCACACAAGTACGCAAACGCAGATGCACCTTGCTACGCAAGCTGGATTCCCTGCATCATTGCACATTGAAATGTGTCAGCGCTCAATTCATAACCCAACACAAGTACGTGCTACATTCCCTGTGTTGCCGCAAGGGACGCTAGAGCGGATTTTCTTTTTTCAGTCAACAACTGTCATGGCGGAGCAGCACTTTGAGGAGAGTCTTGCCGAACATGTTAGATTATACAAACATATATATGACTCCTCATCCTCTCTCCATTCGAATAAAACAACTGAACATAACAGCAACTGAAAATGTTTGGCTAGAAATTGCAGCTTCCTTAAATTATGATAATGACACTGTGAAGAAAAATGGAAACAACTGTGGGATCGATTTGTCCGAGGCAGGAAGAAATGGAAAGGTGTACGCAGTGGAGATGGCGCAACTAGCTAAGGATATCCAGTTATTTTGGGCATGTTGGGATGGCTTTTTGACTTCATAAAACACCACACCACAGTGTCAAATTTTCGTGATTTGGTAATGTTGTTTAAATGTGACTTATCATAAGAATGTTTTATTATTGTTTTAAAAGCAACAAGAAGAATTATAAAGCAGACATATCTAATGATGAAAGTCAGTGTATTTTAGGTAGAAACTTAAAAATTTATCACTGTGCCTTCATTACTAATCCACCTTAAATCTGTGATGTTTGCCTTCATGGCTCTAGCAGATGGAGACAGGTCAGGAAAATAGTCAGAGAAGTCAGACACCATCCAATACCCCTGCCCACTTCCTCCCTCCCTCTGTGCCTCAACTACAGACTCGTCTACAGCCAGAAACCCAACAACAGTCTGATGCCCAGAAGCAACCACCACCACAGCCACAACCTTCCCCCTTGTCTTCCGCTCGTCCTTCAACATCACATACTTTGTGGAACATAAAAATCTATATCACCCCCTTGTGGTATGAGGTTTGTAGCTACCAGAGCAATGCAAGAGCGCACGTAAAGTATGTACAGCAGGACCACGTGTAGGCTATGCGTTGGCCAAGCTCTCACGTCTGCGTTCGCGTACTTGCGTAAAGTATGTTTAGGCCTTAACACAGTAACAGTTCTTGGTTCATTTTGAATCGAAAATGATCAACTAAATGACCTGGGTTCAGTAAATTGTTCACTTAAAAGAACCAGCAGAGGCCACCTACAGGCTATACTTGTCATTGTTCTGAAATTGTCATATAATTATAATATCATATATCATATGAAATTGTCATATCATAACATATCAAATCATTGTCATGTCATATCACTATGCAAGAAATTAGTTCAGAGGTGTGACAAACAAAACATGTGTTGTTACGTGTATTGGAAAACAGGTGTTACAAGAAGAATGTCCGGAAACATGAAGAGTGGTAGCACAATATGAACAAGGACAAAAAAGGGTTAAAGCTAATGATGACAAAAGTTGAACTCAAGTTTCAACCAATTTACAAGCAGTAGAGGCCAAACATGAAGATTGCAACAATGCCTGATCACATCTTAGACAATTTCAGGAAGCTTAGAAAGGATCTTGCAACCTTCCCAGAGCAGATCTGCATTTAAAGGAAACCTTAATTACCAAACATTATTTATAACAGGCACTTGACTGTCTAAGTACATTGTAGTAAAGTTTAATATCAAATACATCACAGACAGTATTCTGTATATTTACACCTTAAACAGAGATTCACTCTTGGCTAAATGTATGCTTTTTCTTTCAGGTACTGAACTGTCACATAGAGTGTCCTCAAAAGTATTTGGAAACCGAAGTTTTATCAGAACTAAATCCAAACTAATTTATTACAATTACTTTTAACCAGCTGGTGTCACATTGACTTTTAGTGGAAGTCCGTTTCACCTCAAGTTCACACAGGTGTCCTGGCAGAGTAACCACATGTGAAGTTCAGCACATGAACTAAAGACATGTTCCTCGTTTGATAATCAGAAAGTGTCCAAATACTGTCCACCTTTATTTTCAACCATATATCTTTTGTTTTATCATTTAAAATCTAATCAACTTGTTTCAGTGAAATTTTTTACTTAAAAAGTGTGCTCGTGCTATCTTTCTTTGAAATAAATGTAACAAATCAAATTCAGTGACATTTCCAATGAGGAGTCCAAACACTTCATCGAGCCCCTACATTTCTAGCTGTATTTCAGCCTAGACAGCCAGACAGAATATACAGCATATCACAATTTTGCAACCTGTAAAATTACAAATTCAGATATGTTGGTGTGTATGTTTACCATCCAAGCACAACTTAAAAATTGAATGGCGAAATAATAAAAAAATAATAATATATTTTTTTTTAAAACAAGCATGATGTTAAAATACCTGAACTTTAGGAGGCCAGCACGGCCGTTGGTGGTGTCCTCCTCTGGAAAGAGCAGGAGGGGTAAAGCACCGGGAGACGAGCAGTACCTGCGGAGGATCTCTGTCAGCTCCAACCTGCTCCCTACATCCTGACCCAGCTCCATATAACCCCTCGCCCAGCACAAGAACCCAGCGGGGCCCTCCAGTAGAGGCTAAACAGAGACAAGGGAACACTGTAAGATCATGTGGAGATCAGCTGTAACATGTTGCTAGTTTAAGCATGGTAATGGATTGAAAATGTAAATTTAAAGGGATATATACGAATTAGTAGTTTCTTATGGTGCGGTCACATACAATGCGAAGAAACGGTTTGCCTCAAATTGCTAACGTGAGTTTGACCGCTGGATTATAAATGTGTGTTTAAACTCGCGTTCACGTTAGTATCCCCCCTTCTCTTCCGGAAAAGGACAGGAGGAGGGGCTTCTACAACTTGGTTCATATTAAAGTACAACCAATAGCTGGAATCAAGCAGAAGCACATCTTTTCAGAACTTACCAGGTAGTACAATGTCCTCGCTCACTTTCCTCCAAGCAATGTGTTTTTTCATCCGGTCTCTGTACATGTATGATGTTGTGTCATACAATTCTGGGTGCCCACACACCGCTACAATAATGTTTTCATTCATTTTTCCAGATTTCTTCTGCTACTACGTCAGCACGTCAGTGACATCTGGACAATCTCAATGCTGATAGGCTGTCGCAACAATGCGTCATGCAGATTTTTGCAGATTTGTGCAGATTTTTAGCTTGAGTTGAAAATTTTAACTCGCGCGAATAAGGTGAACGCACGATTATTCTTTTACTACTGCAGCTAAAGTGGATACTCTTCTCAGCTCTTGGACTTTCTCTGTGTCTGAATAGAAATTTATTCTATTTAGTGTTGTAAATCTGCACAAAATTTTAAAAACAATGTGAGCAATACATGCCTTATCCTTGTATGACCCCACGTTCTTCTGCACGGTCATTGCATTTTGTCTTCACTAAGTAATTTCATTTCATTTAAAGCAACTGATACTAGTTCAGAACACTCTGGGCTGTCAGTACAGTGGTCCGTGCCAAAACAAATGGATACAGGGCGTTTGGTAGGGTACGTGCTGTCACACGAAAGATCACATATATTGGCATGAGTGAAACCAATATTTAAACAACATATAACGAACAACACAAACAGCGTAGAACTAAAATTAATAAAGACTGCGGAGCAACACGGGACCGCACAGAACCTAAAGCTATAACGAACGCCATAGGAGCCTTTATTGCTGCAGATATGCAACCATACTTAGACGTCGAGAACACAGGATTTAAGCATCTGCTTAACGTTCCAACAAGAACCCATTTCAGCAATTCTGTAGTGCCGGCTTTATATAAACAAGCACATGCTGTAATTGTCCACGAATTGCCCTCTGAAAATGTGGATATTCAGATTTTTTTAAATTGAGTAATAAGTACAAGTGGTGAGCTGAAAGGCAAAATAAACAGAAATCTGTACTGCTAATGTCTTAATTTTGTTACAATTATTATATATGCACTTTTTTTTTTACTTTTATGATTGTTGTTTATGTTTGCGTACAATGTGCATAAAGGGCTCCAGACTGTGACTAAAATAGTTGCAAATGCAACCAAAAAGAAATGATTGCAACAACAATCATTTAAAATCTAATCGCCATTGGCGACAGTCGGGATTTGTGCTTTCATATGTGGTTTCGTCAGATATCTTGTGAGTTATTGAATACATATTTAGAGCACCAATGTGTCTTGCGCCTCTTTTCACCCTTTCTGTTGATGACATGAGCTCGCTGGCTGCACGCAACAACAAACACAATGTAAGCCACAATGTCCGATTCATGAACAAATGACTCTTTTGAAATGGGTCATTATAAAGAATCACCCAACAAGAGCTCTTTTGAACTCAGGAGCTCGGGTTAGCGGTTTCACAATTGGGAAAAGACAGACATTTCAAAATAGTAGTCCCATGTGCATTTTGGGCTTGTTTATAATTAAAAGCCCTGTGCTAAGTACCAATTTTTACCAATTGTCCTGGTTATTGGGCTGAGAAGCACAATTAACTGCATCTGGGATTATTTCAGTTTGCAATCTTGTATTCTTTGTGTCATTATCATATTGAGAAAAAAAAAATCCTTTAAGAGGCTTTATATGGAGTAAGGAAAAAAATTATGTGCATTTTGAACTGTTCTGAGACCAGTGCAGACAGATAACACAGTGGAGGTATAGTCATTCACTTAATAGGGAGCAAGGGTGTATCCTATACACTCACTCCTAACATCCGACCAAATGTTCAGTTTCAGGCTGCAGATGATGTTTGGATCACTCAACATGTTTGGCAGACATGGGACAAAGATAATCAATACATAGATTTAAAATGTATGAAGCTACATTTTATTTTAACATGTTTGGCAGTGATTGGATGATTCTGGTCATTACTTAGAATCAGAATTAATTTAGTTAATTTATAAATGTTTGATTGGTATCTGATTGGTAAAACGCTTCAGCACTGGCTATCACTTGTTTATTTGACATGGTTGGCAGTGATTGGACAATGCTGAACATTACTTTGAATCATAATTAATTATGCTAATTTTTGATCAGTAATATGCTTCAGCACTGGCTATCACTTGTTTATTTGACAGTGCAAAGAGAGAAGATTGAGATTTTGTAGGAAAAGTAAGAAAAACAAAAAACAAAGAATATTGTAACAAAAGTAAAATCAAATAATTTTTATTTGTATAGTTTTTTATTTGTGCTTCTCCCAATAATGCAGCTTTACAGAAACGTCTGTAAATGTAACATCTTAAAAACATGAATAACCAACACTCCTGGAAACATTTAAAAACATCTGACTTTCTATAACTTCGTATTATTTTACATTTCACAACTTAGTCCCGCTGTCCCCATATAAGGACATCTGTTTTTAGGAAAATGATTTGCTCTACATTGTTTATTAGGTGCTAATTATAACAAATAAAAAAGGAAACTGCACATAACAGTCACACTTGTGTCTCAGGAGTTTAAAATATGTTGTGCATTTTGTGGATGTGTAAATTCATTTATTGAATAAATAGAATTCATTAGAGGTGGGCATTAGGAGGGTATTAGGAATGATACTGTACACAGTATGTCATAATGCAGTTCATATTTGCTGGACATTAAACCCAAAATGTTTTCTTTTTATATTTGATAACTTGATGGATGGCTGATTCTATTTTCCTCTTTTTCCTATTTTCATTTTGATATTCTCTTGAATTATTTTAATTATTTTTCTTTGTTTATTGTACATGGGTGAATCTTATGAAACGAATGATGAAGTGCATTGTGGTAATAAGGTGACCTTAGAAAAAAACACTAATAGGGGGCAGAGCACCCCTTATGATTGGGCAAAAATTATTGCTTTATTTAAGAGGTATTTAAAAACTAATTTTGTCATCAAAATTCAATTAAATCATTAATCTTACAAAATTTAGCATCAGTTGCGTTAATGATAATGCATAGTTTTGAAAACAGGTCATATAAACTCAACAAAGGATGGTTATTTACTGCAGTAATGTTTTTTTACTATTTGGAAATGGTTTTTATTATTATTTTATATTGTTTTGAAATTGTTTTGGTTTGTGAACGGCGCTTGGTCTGTGCAAGTTTCTCTTGTAAACAATGAAACGCTTCCTGCCTCCTCCTCCTCCGCATGACCTTACTAACAAGCTTACGTCATCACTCTCACGAGCGTGCGTCACAGAGATATACGGTAGCGAACATTTGTAGTTAAAAAGTTTATAAGTACTGTTTGGTTTCAGAACAACTTTATTTGTCGCTTGGAGTCGTGTGGATTATTTTGATGCACCCTAAATGTGCATTTTGGACCGCCAAAACATTTTGTATGTCCAACATTTGAGGACATACATTTTTACACCATGTCTACACCGGCACGTCTGTTGATTAATCAGCTGATAGATGGTTTCATGTTGGCGAAATCCACTACTGGTCGACCTCTAATATTTAAATCCTCACCTCCACGATTCAAGCACAGTACAGTGTGCCCGGTAATACACCACATTTCCCGAGGATCAATGAAGTATCTGTTTAGTGATCTGAACTAGGATAATGCAACTAACTCCTCTACAACACATGCAGATACATTATATCACTCAGAAAAGCATGCCCTAAAGGTAAGAGATGAATACAAGACACTCCTGCATCCAAACAAAGTGAATGGTTTGAAGTGAGCAAACACACAGAATAAAACCTTGAATCGCTGGCCTGTGGCCCAGTGTTAAGTCCACTCAGTTGTGAAAGGAGAAGCAGACCTCATTGTGTGTGTAACAACTGAGTAAACCAACAAACTGAAAGACATATAGTTCAAGGGCAGAGCAGAGGAGAGAAAGAGATGACATCATGCTGACACAGACACTGACACATATGCACACATACACACTAGCTCACCGTGTTACAGGAGGTCAGAAGGTTAATAATATTGTGGTCGAAGTGTGTAACATGATTGCAGACGTACAGTCGGGTGCTTTTGTCCCATAAACGCAGGCTGTTCTGCCTGACGTGAAGGCCCAGCACGGAGCACATCATTCTCACTATGAACCTGAAACAACACAGACAGAAAACACAGCCACTGTCATCATTCCCAGTGATTCTCATGATCTCGAGAACTTTTTGATCTCAAGGCATATGCTTAATTGCTTGAAATTAGTATTGTAGAAAAATATTAGTAACATTTTAATTAGAAAAAATTACTATTATTATAACGTGTAAAACAGTATTAATGAACAATGAGTAGGTGGAGTATTTCCTAAAGTATGGCAGAGGCCCTTTATTTAGATATACTGTAAATAGGCCTACTTGTTGCTACACTGAACCCTTAAAACGACTGCAAAGCCTTACCTGTATTCAGTGTCATATACTGAAATACCACTAGATGGAGCTGTAATAGCCTGCTTGTTTGTGCATGAGCTAGAGGTGTCAGGTCAGATTTTACATCTTAACAAATTAATAGCCTAATAATAAATTGTAGGTTGTACCCATTTACTGCCCTTGCTGCACATCCCTGCCATTTGTCATATCTGTTCTCACATGTGTTTATCCGCCATAACATTAACCACAACTAAATACTATGTGAAACACCAGCTGCACAAATGTAGGAGTGAAAGATGTTACGATAGCTTAGTATTAAGTACATTAAACATTATATCACCCCCTTGTGGTTTCTCAAAGCTATTACACAAGAATACATTAAACGGAAGGCCAACTGACGGTCAACTGGAAAGCACACAAATTAGGCTTCTACATAAATGTTGGCAAATATTAATTTATCAATCAGAGGTCGACGGATAGTGGGTTTTGCCCAGCAAAAGGAAAAACTCAGGCAGCAAAAGGTTGGCATTGATGATTGATTTAATGCTGCTTATACATTCACTTCGAAACAAAACCACTTCAACTGGACGCCCCACAACCCTGTAAATTTTTTTTTTTAAATGGATCTGCACATTTTTATTTTATTCAAAACTGCATATTAAGAGAAAAGGTCATCAGTTTCCAAACAGCTTATGTTAGTGTCCTCTCCACCTTGTCGGCAATGACATTCTCCAGTGCAGCGGTTAGTTATAAACAAATTAATCATCAAACCACCTTTCTTTGTCTTAACTGATTTATTGTACCATTGAAAATTAAAAAATATTGTACACATAGTTCATACCTTGGCTTTTCTCTGTCAAAGCTTTTAATCCAGCTTTTGAAGCATCTGTCTCTATAAATAGCCTAGTCACATTGCACAACAAACTCAATGTGGAGTCAGTGATTGTTTTTATTTAACCTCTAGAGGGCGCAGTTATACTGTAGAAACAAGCAATTCAGACTGTAGAACCTTTCAGAGCCGGCCACGGAGAAAATAAACCAAACAATAACTATTGGAAATGGACTTGATTTTTTCTGAAAGCCGAAAAACGCAACTATCGGCCCCAATATTGGCCGATAGTTGGTAAATCCAATATATCGGTCGACCTCTAATATCAATGCCTCAAAAACATTAAAAAAGTGCAGATTAGGGATGTAAATTTTCAGACATTTTCATAATCAATTGTCGTGGAAATTTACGTTAATACGTTGATACCTTAAAATCCATGTGGAGGACTCCAAATAATATGTGCATGTAGCCTGCTGTTGAAATATAATTTAAATGAATACACATAAGAAATACATGTACTGGTATTTTTTATAATTAAAATGAAATATTCTTAGTTCAGTGTATTGTAATATATTTAGGTGTATGTTTAATTACTGATAATAAATCACTGTTAATAATAATACCTATTAAAGTTCACTAAACTTCACATTGTGGATCGTGGGATATTTCGGACATTTGGACAAATTTTTTTGCATTTGAAATCAAGTCAAATCATAACACACTATTTAAACACAGTACATAACATACTGCTTCTCTGGTAAAGATGAGATGTCTCATGAATGTTCCTTCATGCTCTCCTTGCGATCACTGAAGTAAATGTAGTTTGGGATGAAATAAGAAGACCGGCGGATCGATAGTGCTTGTTGTTATGTTGTACTTTCACACACTATACTATATATGCAAAAGAAAATTATGTTCATTTATAGCAGGGGTTCTCAACAGGAGCTTTCAAAGGATGCCAGGGGGTGCTGAGAACAAATTAGAAGAAAGGGGGGTGTTAGGTCACAAATGGGGGGCGTTTATCAGTCATACTTCAAATCAATCGTCACGTTCGTGTTCGTCTTTGCATAAAAACGTTTATCTAGATATCTGATATATATTAGCATACCAGTTCTCCGTTATATGAGCTGGTACACATTTGTGCTGCGGTTCATCTTATTCTGAACTAAAGTCGCTCAATGCATCTGAAGTATCTGGATATGCAGCGTCAAATAGACAGGCGGAGTCACAACCTCTGCTAATGCACCTGTATGACTCTGTAGGTGGATACGGGGCAAGTGCGTTTTTACTCGCAGGCCGGTTCGAGATCTAAATCACTGTACTTTAGGCAGAAATAGATTCATAATAAATATCATATCACTACTTCAGCTCTATTAAAATTGTAATAGGCAACATAGTGGCGTAAACTACTACCTCTGGAGTCGAGAGTTCGAATCCAGGGTGTGCTGAGTGACTCCAGCCAGGTCTCCTAACCAACCAAATTGGCCCGGTTGCTAGGGAGGGTAGAGTCACATGGGGTAACCTCCTTGTGGTCGTGATTAGGGGTTCTCGCTCTCAATGGGGCGTGTGGTGAGTTGCGCGTGGATCACAGAGAGTAGCATGAGCTTCCACATGCTGTGAGTCTCTGCAGTGTCATGCACAACGAGCCACCTGATAAGATGCGCAGATTGACGGTCTCAGAAGCGAGACTCACAAACACAGTCCTGTAGTCCGCCTTTGTAGTTTTTAATGTCTTGCGTTGTTTAGAATGTCTCATGTGCATGCCTATAGACTGAACACGTAATACACGTGTGCATAACCGTATCGTTTACACAAATTCAAATTTTTTTATGTTTACACGGAGACGATAACAGCAAAAATGTTTCGTTTTCAGGCCCCAAAACGCCACTGTTGTGTAAAAGAACAGCCAAAACGCATAAAAAGTTTTCCGTATTTAGTTGAAAACGTTGTTGTGTAAACAGCCTCTAAGACATATCAGACCGCTAACCCGTTTACTGCGAGTCATATTTCCTGATTCTCAGAATACCGTGTGATCTCAACAAGTAAGCTCATAAAATAATTTCAAATCAATGTTTCATGTGCATTTATTTATACATTTGGCAACTAGTCTTTTTATAAACTATACTGTATAAAGAGTGGTCAGATGGTCATTTAATACAAAATATACACCAAAAGAACTCTGACGTAAACTGCAGGTGGATTTCAGCTGTTTAGCTATTTATTATTTCTAACATAATTATATAATTTCAACGTAAATCAATGTTCAATGTCCATTTATTTGTTTATTTGGAAAGTAGCCTTGTAAAATGCTGGATAATGAGGAGTCAGATGGACAATTTCACAAAATAAACACCAACATAATAATTCATTTAAATCCAAATCAATATAAATCGTCCATGTTTTTATTTATTAATTTAGTAGCTGTGTAATAAGCAGGATAATGTGCAGTCAGCCAGTTGTTATTGCAAAATAAACCCCTTCAAGGTGATACAAGACCCCTCCGCTTCGCATCGGAATTCTGATCACTATGTCAGAGTTTATTTTGTGATAACAACTGGCAGACAGTATATTATCCCTTACATATTTATTATAATTCAGTTAACATGTAATATACATGCAATAGGGATGAACCTGCCCGGGTTTGTTATTAGAAGGCAGGTCTATTTAGCAGACTTGGCTATTAAGAGACCAGTATCTGTTACGCATTACATTTAAAAAGTCACATGAACAATCTTGTAAAAAATATCTAAGGGATCTAAGGGAAAAAAAATCAGATTTGCCAGTGTTTATATACCAATGTGGCACTTACCTTCTTACAACACTGTCAGGGAGTGCACAACTCACTAGGAACACGTGGACACCAATAAATATTCGTAATAGCATCAAACAGAGGCCGACAGGGGTGTACAGCAACAACAGCAGCAAGATGAAGCCATCATTTGGTAGCCTGTGAAAACAGACAACAGGAATAGAAACCAGCTTCAGGATCTATTTCTGTGAGCAGCCGTCCGCCAGAGACCAACAGATCCGAGCACACAGGAGACTAAATGTGTATCATCTATGGAAGTACAAATGCCTATTCACTCAACTCTAAACAGGCTCACTAGTGCCGGCCTATAATCATTTTATATAATCTAGAACTATGATTTCTATAAAGATCTAATATGTTTGAATGCAACAGGCCAAATCCAATACAGACTGGCACACACATACCAACTCATAATATTGAGAAAATCACCAACATGAGGCCAGTTGTGTTAATACAGAACACACGTTTTAATGGGTTTACTTGATATAGCCAGACTTAGTAGTATTTTACAGTGTTAAGCTCTTTTATAATTCATATGATACTGTATTAACTGTCTCGTGAGCTCTTAATGGTAAATCTAGCTTATTAAGTTACATTGCATTGGTGTGAAATTAATCAGAAACTGTTCATGTTTACTGTTGTATATGTAGCTCATGTTTTAGTGTTTAACGGTCTTTATAAGGTTATAATTTGAGGGTTCGGTGTATGAACATGCTATGGCTAATGGTGTTAGCAGTGAAACTCAATCGAGTCTTTAAATGTGTCATTTACCGCTGGAAGTCGAACATCTGATCAATCCCTCGCATTTCCATTATTCAAACTCTTTTTGAGAATTTTTCGAGGGCTGCTGCACACTATTCCTCAGGCTTTAACAGAAGGGGTGAAGGGGAAAGACGCTAACCCCGCTCTTAGCCTGCGCTATTACTCGCCATGTTGAGACTCTGTTGATGTTTCTGGATGACGAACACAGAAGCTCACGAGAAGATGGAGATGAACCACTCTCAAGCTTTTTCCGTGTTGGGTCACGTGTTTCACAGCGGCGCATTTGATTGGTCTTTAGAGAGAATCTTTGCGCGTCCTTGTTTGGAATAGTTTTATAATGGTGCAATATGTAACAATTTTCCTGTAATATTCGACTTTTTTTGCAAATGTGTGAACGGCTTATAACGCAACTTAAAAAATTAGCCCTTCCTGGACTTCCTAGTTTCCCTATTAAAGCCTGTAGACTGATTTTCATGTGAAGGGGGCGAGTCGCTTTTGGCTGGAAAATCCAAAGGATGTAACGTTTATGCATGCTCCTGAGAGACTTGCCTCAGTCATCGCTTCTCTTCAATGTAAACAGGCAGTCTGCAACACTAGGTAACTGTAAATGGATTAATGGAAAAGAGAACCAGCGAGAACAGGCTTTACAATATAAACAATAGTTTAATAATAAACTGAACAAAAAGACACAAACACACACACAGGTGTCAGGCAGCTACCCTCTAAATCTCTCTCTCTGTCGCATTGCCATCTCTGGTTGCTCTTGTCCCTCTCAAGGGCTTAATTAGCCTGATTAGGGGCTGGGTGTGTAGCATCACAACCGGCCCTGCCCTCTGCCTTGCCACAGTAACCTTAACTTAGAGATGGAATCTAGCAAGCGTCCGGCTCCCAGCACAACACCGACTCCTACACAAACTCAGTGAGCAAAAAAAATAAATAAATAACATTTATCTACTGAATACCGTCTGGCTAAGCAGGAACGTGATCGCGGTCGAGCAAAAACAAAAGTGAACATCGGCAGGGCATTTGATTCTTGGAGGGACCTTCGTTCAGTTTTGGGGATAAAAACCGACCCTAAATTGGCATTCTTCTTATTGAACAGATAATCTTACATAACTGCAAAGCATGTGAAATATAGTGCCATAAGCATCGAGCTGTGTAATTTTAGCTAACTTGATCTTGCCAACTAACGCTGGTGAATTGCAAGCTGCTTGCTTTGTAACTTTCAAATAATTTCAAAGATCATCTCTTTATACTAAAAGTCAGGTATACAGGATAAATGTAAGAAAATACGCTGGTTTCTTGATCATAGTACAACATATGACATACAAAACCTACAATAGTGCAACAGTAAACTGTCTGGTATAGTTCAGTAGTATGTAGCTGTATGTGTGTATGCTCTGTTAGCTGATAAGTAGTTTTAGTTTAGTCTGTGTAATTTTAGTTATGTTACATCATCTGTCAGCATGATGCCAGTGGATCAAGTTCAGTCTTTTTGTACGTTACATTATTGTTTTGGATGCTCGCTCAATCACGTCCCTATGGAGTGTGTGCACGAGTGTGACGCGATCAATGCAAATGGTAAATGCCCCCGACTGTGTCTTAAAAACATCAGGTTCATTCACATTTCTGCGCATTTGGAAGATGGCATGATACACAGGTGAGGAAACTCCTGGATAGTGACGAAGAGTTCACATTTTTCTCAGAAGAAGAGCGGGACTCTTTGCATTTTGAAGAGTTGCTTGATCCAGCTGAGGACACAATTTTGGATGAGTCATTTAGTTTTACTTACTTTAGTTGACATGCTCTTTTATATAAACATGTACATATTTTACTATTGGGACTGTTTCCAGACTTGCCAGCCAGGATTCAGAGTATTGAAATTTGAAATATGTCCTAATAAGCAAGATTTAATTACATTTAAATGCTGTTTCTGCTAAAGCAGGTATTTAAATTGTATGCTGTATGATATAAATATGATATGTAATATGATGTAAAAATAATATGAATGTTTAGATTATATTTTATCTAGTGTTTATGCTGCCTAATTTTCATTAACAAAGCTTGTGCTTACAAATATGTGTTCAGGTTAAATGAGTAAAATGCACTTTAAATATGCCCATATTAGAAAATCAGCATATTATAATGATTTCTGAAGGATCATGTGACAATGAAGACTGCATAATGATGCTGAAAATTCAGCTTTGATCATAAATTGCATTTTACAATATATTCAAATAGAAAACTGTCACAATATCACTGTTTTTACTGTATTTTGGATCAAATAAATGCAGTCTTGGTGAGCAGAAGAGACTTCTTCTAAAACCTTTAAATGGTAGTGTAGGTCAAAAATGTATAAGTGAAGTTTTTATGTAAAGAAAATGTATAGTCAGATTAATTCTTAACTTAAAACTTGATTTTGATCATTAAGTCTCCTCACATTAATTCTAGGAGAGAGAGGAAACGTACAGAAGAGTGATTGCTGAGGCTTCATCATCACAAGAGGTAATTCTTAAACTGTATCAGTGGTAATAAATGGCATAATTAATACATTTTTAGCATAGTACTACAATTATTTACAACAGTGCAATAACACAAGGCCCTTGTGTAATTATTTCATGTCAGTGTCTTAAATAGATGTCTGTTAACTATTAATCAGTGTGTATAAATTTTATGATGTTTCAGTGTGGATTACATTGACATCATTTATTTATCTGAATATTGTTGTTTACTTGCTTTTGTTGTTTTTGCCTGAAGCAAAAAGATGGGGCAAAATTGTATGAAAAAGACAGCACAGTGAAAGAAGCCAACAGTCCACAGCTTGAAATCACAGAGAAGCAAGATCAATGTCCTTCTGTTTCCAAAAGGAGGGCTTTATCTTTGCTACAGAGTCTGCTGGGACTGACCTTCTCTGATGCTTCAGTTCCACTGCATCATCAGTCAGTTTATGCCAGAGCTGAAGAGGCCAAATATCGGAGTGATGGCCAAAATATCGGAGTACTCCACCACTCTCTCTATCTGAGGACCAGGTGACATTTCCTTTGCTCTCCAATTTGGCAAAGAGGTATTTATGCATTCCTGCAACCAGTGTCTCTGCAGAGAGAGTCTTCTCCATTGCAGGCAGGGCCGGCCCGACCCAATAAACAAACTAAACATTTGTTTAGGGCACCGTGATTGATTCGGGGCCCCACCCACTACCCCCATTTATTTTATTTTTTGCCCATCAATTACTCTAATCAACAAAACACACAACCGTATCAATGAAACGTAGTATGTTTCATTTCGTATATTTTTTCTAAATTAACTAGAATTTTCTAGAAACCTGAAGGGCCCCATACACAATTTTTGTTTATGTGTTGCAATAAAAACGAACTCGTTCCTTGCGAGAATAGCGGGGAAGGGGGAGTCAAAACATAATAGAAAAGGCAGGTGCTCTAGGTTCCTATAAGCTACCATGGGAATTCTTCCCACTGGGGACTGAAAGCGCTATTTGCGTCACAATACAAAGATGCTAAAATATGCCTGAGGGTGGCAGCCCCTCCAGGGCTCAGGATCAGGTCTCAGTAAGCTCTGTGTGAACCTCAGGGAAGAACAACACTGCTTTCCGAATCACGGTCTTTTGACAGCGGACGGTGTGCATGAATCATTCAGTCAGATGAGTATTTTCCGGCTCGACAGGAGGTGACCACTCAAGGCCGAGTTCCTTGACCGCCTGCGTAATGACGGAGTAACTCTTATCAATGGCCAATGCGTGCTCCTCACCCTCGCCGGGGGAAGGGTGTGCAGCATCCTCCATGGACCATTCTCCTAATTCCGATGCCGCAAGGGACAATGCATCATTATTATAGTCAGACCTGCCAAGTACGACCACACCACGCTCATTCTTAGAGGGCCAGATGTCATCACCTGCATGGGAAGATCGAGATCCTCCTCAGTTTCTTCCAGCTCTACCTCATGGCCAACCATGCTTCCTCATGTGGTCCCTCGAGACATAAGACAAAGGAAGCGGTCGGGAGGGCGCGGAGGCGGAATCGTCCCTCAGAGCGAGGGCGACCCTAGGGCAGAGCGTCTTGAGACTCATGTCCTCATAGTGAGGGCAGTCTGTCCCATGAGAGATGCTTCGGCGTGGCCCAGGCAGTGAACACAGCTCTCATGTTGGTCTGACGGAGCGATTTGTCGCTCACTGGAACACTTGCTATACAACATCTTTAAAAAAACGTGTACACACAAGCGGCTCTTTTATTGTGTTTTACGTCACTTGGACTGATTTATTTATAGAAATGTATGTGAAAGGATACAGCTCCTGCCTGGATGCTTCGGGAAGTGGATAGATGTCTCAATTAGCGAAGAACCCTATCTGGCTGCGAGGCAGAGAGACTTCTTCGCCGGAACACTAGAGGGGGCGGGTGAATCTTTCGCTGCAGGTGCTGAGAGTCAGGCAAAGAATGTCCTGATGCGTCTGCAGGGATTCCCATCCGCTGATGGGTGTTTGTCGACAGTGAAGAGAGGGCTGATCCAGATGCGTTGTCAAGATGAGATGATGTTGGTCTTGAAGGAATACATTTATGAAGAAATGGTGTGTGAGCACCCGCATATATAGGACAAATGTGCGCCTAAAAGGGCAGCTCTCAAACACCATTACCAATCATTAGATTGCCGTTATGATATAAGGGCTTCAACGAGGTAGTGGAAAAGTAATTTCCCCAAAGCGTTCACTGCAATGTGTCATGGACTGAATCGATAGGGAACAATATTTATTTTATAAACTACGGTTACTATGGCATTCTGGATGGTTGCTGGGGCATGCTATGCAGTTGTCAAGGTGATCTGCTCTGAGTTTTAGTGTATTGCTTCAATATGTGTTTGCCAGGTTGTTACTATACTGTTGTTAGGTTGTTTTAACAGTGTTTTAGCACATTGCTATGCAGTTGCCAGGGTGTTCTGGGTGGTTGCTTTTTGGCCCAAATAAAAATTCTGGTTTGTTATGGACTTTTTTTTTTCCAATGAAATCAATCAATCCACGTAAGTTTAACACATAGCCAATATAAAAACTATTTCAGTTATGTTGCAGTTTAAACTGCATTCAAGTCCTCCTGGGAAGTTCGTACTTACAAGATCAGAAGTTGTAATTTCGATGTAATGAGCGTTCAAGTGCTTTTAGCAGGACAGAATGGTCTAAACTGTACAGTCACCAGTTTGCTTGACGCCATGATTCTAAAATCGGAAATCGGCACTCCAAGACAATATCACTAGATTTCCGACAATGTGGTGGAGTTCATGTACACTAATCTCATAAATCTGATCATTCTGATGTAACTTTAATGCTTCATTAATGGGATCAAATGAAAATTCTCTCATCCCATCCCAGAAATGTGCACTGTAAAATGTAATTAGTTGACCTTACTTAAAAAAAGTATGCAACCTCGTTGCCTCAAAAAAATTAAGCAAAGTAATCTTAAGACTAGTGAGTTAGAAAAGCTTGTTTATTTTAAGTGTGCAGTACTAAATCAAGTAGTACCACTAACACGGTTTTTTATGTTCACGTAACTTAATATCCATGCTTAGTGTTAACTTAATTTTTTCATTTTGTGTGGATTGTTTAATATAAATTTAACCCCACTTAGAATTACTAAATACCTACAACTTAACACTTTTAGTTCTGCTCACTCATTTTTCATGTTCACTTAAATTAAAGAAACCAATTTCCTTGAATGGGTCCATGTTGCAGCTGCCCAGGTTTGGGTCCAACCTGTGGCCTTTTCTCTCCCCCATTTCTTATCTAATAAAGGCAAACACACCACAAACATATACTTTAAAAGAACACTCACTGGGTGGATTCAGCTCCATTACAACATTTATGCAATGCACATTCAAGTACAAAACAGAAGCTAAACAACAAAGTTGTGGTTTGATTTAACTGTAGAAAATGACATGGACAATTATAAAAAATAAATACAAAATAAAACCACATTTCTGTGAGCTAATTCTATGCATGTAACAGTCTCCAAATATTAAACAGGTAAACACCTGATAATAACTACAGGACTTCAGTGCATGCAAAATCAGTGCATTTCTGATCAAAACTGAAAGTACAACAAATGCTTTTGTGTTTTTTAATTGAGATCATAAATAAGCGAGAACAGTTGCATGAAAGCATCAAACTTTCTCTGATAACAGGAGAACATTAATTGGTGCAAAGCTTACAAAGTGCTATCTGACAGCTGACGGCTCTTTGCTGTTCTAACCCAGACGACTGTTCTTCAGCGTTATCAGTTTTGGTGAGAGGTTTTTCTTTCCCAGTCCAAGCATCACAGTCTGAATGAAGTTGAGTGTATTTGCCATGCATTTTGGGTAATCCAAATGCAATGCATATGTAAGTCCAAACAACAGACAAACTGCCTGAGGCAAGTATTTAATATGATCCATGACAATTCCTCCCTCCAGAATGATGGCAGTGGAGATGGGCTGGAGGTCCACTGAGCTTTGACCCTCGTGAGGACTATCTTCACTGACAACTGTCAGCACACCAACAGTGATGCATTCTAGGGCCTCGTCTCTCACTGTATCCTACAAAGACACACATTCTTCAGTATTGCAATTTATGCTATTCTAAAACATTCATTTTTAGTGTTGTAATGTTATCAGAGAATATGGTTTTAAATATGTTTTCACACTGGATTGTTACAATATATTTGGTATGGTTAAACTAAAGCTATGGAGCTGCAACAAGGTCTATACATTCTTGAACAGTGACACTAACTTTTCAACCTAGACTCCTACTCCTAAAGCCCCTTTCACACCGCCAGCGACACTAGCGTTAGCCGACATTACTACACACTTCATTACAAGCAAGCACAAAACACTGGCGCTGACTTACAGAAACAAAACAGTCTGCACAAGGATAAAATATTTACTCACCAAATGAGTATGCCAAGCACAAGAATTGCTGTTATGCTGAAGATAATCACAAGTGCCGTTGAAGTGATGTTTAGGTCCAGCTCCACCTGGTCAGTTGCGGGCATGATGTGACATGTACCGTCTGCAAAATTACAAATCCCGCCACGCCAAGATCCGCCCTACGAAGCAGCTTGATTGGTTGGGGTTAGGAATTTCACCTCGAGTGGTTAAGGTTAGGATAGCCGATTGTTCAGGGGATAGGACCTGTACAAATCAGGTTACGTTGCCTTGTGTAAGCATGGACAGATCTGTGCATGCCCACAGGTCATAAACGTAGTTTTTCTAAATGAATCCAACTCATGTGGACTGAGCTGGTAAGATTTTTCAACCTCAAAGTACAAGTAACTTACTAAAAGCGAGTGTTAATAGCAGATTGATAAAAACTGATTAAGGTCAATTTACTATTTTTAATTAAATACCATGTTTGCATTTACACTGTGTGACTTTCTTTGTTCTGCAGAACACACATACAAATAAATAAAGGAATACAAATCTAGAAGAATATCCATGTTCTGAAGGTCCTTTCAATGTCAGTGGTGCATAAAAGTAATCCATAAGACTCCAGTGGTTTAGACTTCTGAAGCAATCCAGTTTTTGTGGTTGTTCCTTGATGTTCATGATTTCAATCTCGATTACACTTCCTATAGTGCCATCTAACACTCTGCACATGCGTCAAGCACTAGGAAGTGTAATCGAGCTAGAAATCATGAACGTGCCCAGAGACTGCAATGGCAACATGTACAGTGAAAAAGGATTTATGATTTCATCGGTTCTCACCTAAAACCAACTTGATCAGTTAAAATAACATGGATTTATGGATTACTTTAACGCTATCTCCATTTTAGAGCTTCAAAGTTCTTGTCACCATTCACTTGCATTGTATGGACCTATAGAGCTTAAATATTCTTCTGAAAATGTTTGTATGTGTTCAGCAAAAGAAAAAAGTAAAACACATCTAGGGCCGTCTCAGTTATGAAATTTGGCTGACGATTAATTGTCAGAAATAATTGCGATTATGACAATTAATTGTCTATTTCGGGGCTTTGATGATTAATTGTCATACAAATTGTAATACTTACGTTGTATGTGTGATCGTTAACTGTCACAAATAATTGCAATTGAATGCCATTAAATTTAATAAAAATTTTATTAAATTGTATCCTTTGTCATTTATGCCACTTGCCGTATAAAATTAATACACAAACAACTTTATACTGTATATTCAAGTCATTTCTTCAATTTGAACATTATAAAAATAATATAAATAATAGTAAAAATAAAATAGATGCAAATATATACCATCTTTGACTTGGACATATTTCAGAAATGTGAAAATTCTGTAAATAACAGAATCAATTAAAATAAAATATATGCAAATATACATACAGGAAAAAAAACAATCTAAATAAACAATGACCATAATAGAACAGGCCATAACTTTGACATTCACAAACAAAGTGAATCCTGCACTTTAATTTACGGTAGATTACGGGAAAGGACCACTAACATGTTGACTTTTTCTGGCTTAAGGTAACATCTCACACTGAGTTCACTATATTGCCCGCTGTACTGAACATTCTCTCTGAAGCAGTACTTGTTGCACATACATGTATGTACTTTCTTGACAACTTGCAGATTAAATGGAGCCTTGTTTGGTTGTCTTGCCACCACATCAGAGGAACTGCTGAGGGATCTAGTGCCTTCCTGTAGGTACCGTGTCAGTTCAGCATTAACATGCACCTTATTTGGTTTCTCATGGGTAGGAAGTTGACCTCTTCTGTTTTGCAGTAGATCACACAGTCTCTTATTTTTAGGTGCAGGAGGTGTGGACCCATCATCCTTTTCCACTGCTTTGTTACACACTAAAAAGTAAAGGGCTGCTTGTTAAATTAAGCAGTGATTTGTATCTTGGGTCAAGAAGAGTGGCCTTTCTCAGGAGCTCTTGTGCAGCTGGGCTAAACTTTTCATCAAGAACAGCACACATTTTATCTAGATATTTGCTGTGTAGTGTATTACAAATATAAATTAGAGATGTGGACTCAATCAGTCAAAATGTGTATTTTGCATTTTACCATCATTATGTGAAGGGTAATTTGTACGCATGCTAAATTTAGGTGGCAATTTAGGGTCTTGAAATATGTGAGCTATGAACTAAATTAAACTGTCCTTTATAGGTAATGAAATGTATAACGGAATTATTAAATAACTTGATTATTTGTCTTAATAGATTCTCCACCATTGAAATTGTAATACAACGTCTAGTTGTATCAGCTCACAATTTCTACTGTAAGGAATTATGATTAATTCACTTATTGGAGTGATATTATTCTCATGGCTTATTGAAAATAATATCACATGTATTTAGGTACAGCTTTGAAGCGAAATCTTTCAGAAACTGGGATGAGATTATTTATCAAAATATACCACAGTCAAGTCGTCTTTGAACACAGACAAACTTTATTACTATTCTAAACATAAATAGAATCTAACACATATATACATGAGACAGGTTGGTGAAAAGTGACAGAATGTGAAAATAGGGTGACCATACGTCCTCTTTTTCCCGGACATGTCCTCTTTTTCGGACCTTAAAAATGCGTCCGGTCGGGATTTCAAAATTTGCGAAAATGTCCGGGATTCGGCTGTAGTTGCATTATGATGTGTATCTGGTCTAATACTTTATTGTGAAAAAGTGTACGCATGTTTGCATTGCTTTAACGCCTCTTTGTAAGTCCCACCTTCTCGCACACCAATTGGTCAATTATAAGAGGCTTGCAGCAACTATTAGCCAAATTCCTGCCTGTCAATCTCTCCGCGAACGCACGAAGCGCTGTTGTGTTCGGCATTAAACAGTTGCTTGACAGTAGCAGCAAATGACAAAGAAAAGTGCAAATTTACAGAAGATTTGCACAAACAATTAACATGCGCTTGTCCAGGTCGAGATCCGTTGGAAGCAGACTGTATGGCATGTAAAGATGGCACTTATGTGTCAGTTGCTAATAAAGGTCCAAGTGATTTAGAAGCACACATTAGCTCTGTAATGCATAAAGGGTCAGCAAAAGGTGAAAGTTCATCAGGTAAATTAACAGACTACTTCTTGTGACCAACTAAAATTGTTATCACATTGCTTCATTTTACATGGCCATTCAAAATTATAGTAATAGTAAATGAAGGTACACTAATGGCATAAAATATTTTATTTTAGTACATGGACATTCAAAAGAATGTTGGAAATTTTTATTTATTTATATACGTTACATGTTATGTTAAGCTAATAGGGTGTATTTTTCACTGTATTAAAGTTTGCATTCATTGTAACACGGTTTTGAACCCTTTATTGTCTGTATGAATTAGTTTAGCTGGGAAGCGAGGCCTTCTCACTCCTTCTCTGGATGTCAAGTCCCGAGTTCCCTTGGATCTCACATGGGAGGACCTGGCCGTCAGTGTGTTCTTCCTGTTTGGAAATATTTGAACTGAAATTGGACGCATTTATCAATTATAGGTGATTGCACATCGCTACACACATTTTAAAGAGTTCCATCAGTCTATAATCATTCATTTGTCAGGTACAAATGTTACTGCATTATCTGGCAAGGCTATATTAAGATGAAATGTCTTAGAGTTGTGCAAATCTGATGGTAACCTTGCACTAGGGCTGGGATAAACGATTATTTTTTAAACGATTAATCTAGCGCTAATTTTTTCGATGCATCGATAAATTTAACGATTAATTTTTCCAGTCCGATTCGATTTCGATTCGATTATCTCCCCATTAATTGACTAATAGCAATTTATACATGTTGATTTACATATCTGAATGAAAAAACATGAATTCCTTAACATTGCAATATATGTTTATTGCTCTTAAAATTCCAAAATAAAAGACTATACAAGTGCAAAGTAATGCATTCTTAGTCAGAGGTAACATTCAATAAAACCTTGAAGCCTTGAAAACACATAGGCCTAGCTTACTTCTTTCAGATTAAAATAACAACAAATTGATGTCTAGCATTCAATAAAAAAAATAAAAAGGTCACCCAAAAGACTTTAGAGCAATTGAAAGAATACAGTAACCAATGTAAACTTGAGGGCTTTAAGCTAATAGAGTGCTTTTCCAACAAAAAATAAATAAAAATGAACAGCGACAGTGGGAGCCAGCAGCCTGTCATGGCGTCCTTCCTGAACCAACAGAATTGAACATTTATGTTGAAAACACATAGTCCTAGCTTACTGAAAAAAGTGCATCTTTTAATTCTTCATTCACATAAAAATAACAACAACATAGTAATACACTCTGCCACTCACCTTTTTCTTAAACTCAAAATTCAAAAATAAAATTCAAGTAAAAGTGTACAAGAGCAAAATAATGCATTCTGATGTCTAGCATTCAATAAAAAAATAAAAAGGTCACCCAGCCACCCTTTCTTAGAGCTATTGAAAGAATACAGTAACTATTGTAAACTTGGGGGCTTTAAGCTAATACAGAAAGTGTTGTCCCAGCCCTACCTTGCACAGAAGAAAAGTCTGCTTTAACTGGGTGGGGGTTCTTGTGAAGGCCGGTAATTTATGATGTGGAAACATTCCAAACTGAAAAGCTGTTTTTTTCCTCGTTTCAAATCATGTTGGTGGAATGCTTCTATATATGTAATATTACAGCTGTAAGAGTTGTGTCCTTGGAGTCAGGGGATAAGTAGTTCTCCTTTTAAAAGTTCCAGCACAGGCTTAACAGAAGACACCGTCACATATCCTTTTTCATTGGGTGAAACCAAAATGTGGCCAGATTGGTGCCGTTGTATTCGGCTTTGAAATTAGATCCATCTTGGTAGAATTCGCACATATCGTGATATGGCTTTGTTAATTGAGAAATTAACAGAGCAGCATCATTTGAACTTTACGCACATACCTGATCAGCACGGTCTGCACAGCATGCAATACGGAGCGTGCAGGGAGATTTTAAAGACACAAGACAGAAAATGTTTAATAATAGTGGTCATCAAAAATAACCGTGATTAAATCAAATCAGGCATTATTTAGTAATCACAACAGGCCTATACAAATCTGGGATGACATGAGAGTGAGTAAAGGATGAGCACTGCCAATCAAATAAGTTGCCATGGGTTTAATAAGCTTTTATGTAATTTTGGCGATTTACTTGTACGTTTGATACTTAAGTACATTTAAAATCAGCCTTTTTTAATACTTTTACTTAAGTATTTTCTCATGAGCTACTTTAACTTTTACTTTAGTCAATTTTCATGACGGTATCTTTACTTTTACATAAGTATGATGAATAAATACTTTTTACAACACTGTCATCTAACAACTTGAGAGACTTCAGAAGACATGACAACGTTTCTGGTGAGGCAACATTAGGCTTGTTCGAGATGTCAAACACCTCGCCTTGAAAGTAGACGAGAGTTGATGGCTGCAGTCAGTGGATGAGTGAAATACGTGCTGTCAAGTTGGACAATTCTCACTTCTCGTAGTGGATCAGACCTTCGAGATTGAAGGCAGATATCATGGGATTCACGTTTATGCGGTGTTGCTGATAAAGTAACAATTACATATCCCATACAGGGATCACACTGTCAGCCTGTTGTAATTGTCATACTGCTATGTTGCTTGAAACCACACCCAAGACTTTCACCCATTGTTGAACTTGTTTATATGGTTCCGTGACAATAAAGGGATTTGATTTGAAAACAATCCTACATTTTAGAAGAGAACGAAACATCACATTGTTTGAGCCAGTGAGCATTACTGGCAGTCGGGGGCAGTTGCTCTCCACCGACTGTGCTGACTAAAAGCAAGAAGGGAATGTGTTGCTGATGGAAAAGCAGCTGGGACGGCTGCCTCACCATCGCGAGTCATTTTGGCATACTTCAGCATGCATCAGAGCAAGTCAGACCACACTCGGATACATGGGGGGTGCGCAAGATGGCGACCTCAATGGTTGTGTGGGTTTGAGCTCTGAGATATTTTCGAGGAGTTTGCAGTTTCTGGGCGAATATGTGAACCATGAGGTACTCGCATATTACTCTCATAAAACTTGGAATACACAAATTCTCATGTTGATAGACAAGCTTAACTGTGGACTATTCACTGTTTAGTTAAAAGTTGTACTGATTAGCCATCGTGCTAAACTAACAGAAATGCCAAAAACAAAAATAGAAAATCCCTTTCCTCACACTTTTGAGTAGAAAAGACATCTGAAGAATACGATCTCCTTTCAGACTCTCCAATTAATAGTCCTATGTCAAAAAAACTCCATCAGGGAGAAGTTTCAGAGGTCTCTAATGCTGATATTCTCAGGGCCGTTAATAGCCTTTCTGATCGCTTGGCAACGTTGGAACAACAGATTGCCCAAAATATTATCATCATTGTCAATATTTCAAAGATGGTTGATTTTGTGGGCGAGGAGTTGTCCACACGTGTCAAGACAAATTATAAAAAAGTATTGCAGATGGAGCAGGCTGTCAGAACGGTTCAAGACAAGTGCAATCAAGCCGAGAGCTACAGCAGGAGGTGGAATTTGAGGTTAATCAATCTCAAAGAAACAGAAGTGAAAATATTAAACAGAATGTGATTCAAAACCTCAAAGTTCTCACTCCAAGTAGATGACCTCCGCTTCAATGTAGATACAATTCACAGAATTGGACATCCCGGTGCATTTCTCTTTAGTGGATGTTTGGAGATTCTTAAATTCTAATGAAATGTCCTACTCTTGGAGTAACTCCTCTAGATCCTACCAATCAAGAATTGATTTATGGTTAATTAACCCTATGTGTATTCAGTATGTGACAGAATTTACATATTGTCATGCACCATTCTCAGACCATAAAATGATTTTAAATTTAAGAATAATAGTAAGGGTATTGGAAGTTAAACAATAAGTTGCCTAACAATGAGGGGTTTATTCAATCAAGTTCAATTAATAGCACGGCAGGTTTTTGAGTATAACAAAATTACAAACACTAATAAATGGGAATTATTTACATTTAAAGATAGGTAGTCAGCTATTTATCTTAGTAAACAAATTTAAAAAATGAATTTGGATAAGGAATTGACACTTATGGCTGAATTGGACTGTGTCTTAAAAAAAGACTCTCTTTGTAAGGATTACCTTGTCTTGTTTCACCGTTGCCCTTTGTTTATCACTTTTTGTCACTTTTGTAACTCCTTAGTTTTCACTTTTGTCCCTTGTGTAGCTCCATAGTCTCCCTGTTAGCGTTCATGTTCTCCTTTCATTGTTTTCACCTGCCCTCTTTAATTTGCCATTGGTTTCTGTTCATCACCTTGTTACCTTGTTTGAGTTCTGTTTGTTCATTGGCCCCTTTTCCCTTGTTCATGTATTTAAACCCTGTCTGTTTGTTCAGTCTCTGTCGGTCGTTGTTTGTTTGTGAATGGATGTATGGATCGTTTCATGTTTGCTGTTCTTGCCCCCTGATGTTGATTCGTGTTCTTCCGAGGTTCCCTTTCCCCTTCGTGGATGTTTGTCAAGCTGTGTTCACCCGTGTGTCACTGTGTGTTTGAATGCACTTTTCCCATCGTGGACTTTTGATTTGTTCCAGTGTTTGTGTTCTTTTCATCCGTGTGTTAGTTTGACTTTGAGTTTATTTTCCCATCATGGACTTTTCTTTTGTTCCCTTGTTTTCTTATCTGTGTACATTCATTAATAAAAACCGCGTTTGGATCCGCATCTACCGTCTGCCTTCTCCTGACTCACCATATCGTGACAGAACGACCGACCACAATGGATCCAGCGGCCCAACAGGCCAACTACCAGCTGCTCTGCTTGAAGCAAGGGGACCGACCGATTGAGGACCACGTCCAGGACTTCCTCGAGCTGGCGTTTGTCTCCGACTTCCCGGACTTAATCCTGGCATCTTTCTTTCGGGGAAATCTGAATGCCTCACTAAGGGAGCGGTTGCCACCAGCGACGCTCGGCTGGACTTTGGAGGAGATGGTGGAAGAGGCTCTGCTGGTCAGCGGCTCGTCACTCACGGTGCACGTGGCAGAGGAGAATCCTGCCTCACCTCCCGCGGTGGCGACCTTCAGCTCGCCCTTGGCTCTTCCCGTCACGCCAGTTCCACCTGTCAGCGAGCCCATTCCTACGCCAGTCACCCCCCACGAGACAGCGCGTTCATCTTCGTCTGCCCAGAGGAGGAGGAGAAGACGGGCTTCCGCCTCCCGGCCCGCGCCTGTCCTGGTCTGCGAGCCAGAGCCCACGCATGTCACTGTGAGCGAGCCAGAGCCCACGCATATCACTGTGAGCGAGCCTGAGTCCTCGTCAGCCATGGTGAGCGAGCCTGAGCCCTCGACCGTCCCTGAGCCAGCGACTGTAGCCTCAGACGTCAGCAAGCCAGCACCTGTAGCCTCAGATGTCAGCGAGCCAGCGCCTGTAGCCTCAGACGTCAGCGAGCCAGCGCCTGTAGCCTCGACCGTCAGCGAGCCAGTGCCTGTAGCCTCAGATGTCCCTGAGCCAGCGCCTGTAGCCTCGACCGTCCCTGAGCCAGCGCCTGTAGCCTCGACCATCCCTGAGCCAGCGCCTGTAGCCTCGACCGTCCCTGAGCCAGCGTCTGTAGCCATGACCGTCCAAGCGCCAACGCCTCCCGAGCTTTCCAGAGCTCCGCCTCCCGAGCTTTCCAGAGCTCCGCCTTCCGAGCCTCCCGAGCTTTCCAGAGCTCTGCCTTCCGAGCTTCCCAGAGCTCCGCCTACCGAGTCTTCCAGGGCTCCTCTCGAGCTTTCCAGAGCTCCGCCTCCCGAGCTTTCCAGAGCTCCGCCTCCCAAGCTCCCTAGAACTCCGCCTTCCGAGTCTTCCAGGGCTCCTCTCGAGTCTTCCAGGGCTCCTCCTCCCGAGCCTCCCAGGGCTCCGCCTCTCAAGCCTCTCGAGCCTTCCAGGGCTCTGCCTCTCGAGCCTTCCAGGGCTCCTTCTCTCGAGCCTTCCAGGGCTCCGCCCCTCAAGCCTCTCGAGCATCCCAGGGCTCCGCCTCTCAAGCCCTCCAGGGCTCCGCCTCTAGAGCCTCTCGAGCCTTCCATGGCCCTTCTCCCCGAGCCTCCTACGGCTCCGCCTCCCGAGCCTCCTAAGGCTCCACCTCCCAAGCCTCCTACGGCTCTGCCCCCAGAGACTCCCGAGCCTTCCAGGCCTCCGCCTCTAGCGCCTCCTACAGCACCACCTCCATCGGCTCCACCTCCAGAGCCTTCCAGGGCTTCGCCTCTAGAGCCTCCTACGGCGCCACCTCCCTCGGCTCCGTCTCCCGAGCCTCCCTCGGCTCCACCTCCCGAGCCTCCTACGGCTCCACTTCCCGAGCCTTCCAGGTCTCCGCCCCTAAAGCCTCCTACGGCGCCCCCTTCCTCGGCTCCGCCTCCTGAGCCCTCCTCGGCTCCGCCTCCTGAGCCCTCCTCAGCTCCATCTCCTGAGCCTTCCTCAGCTCCGTCCCCAGAGCCTTCCAGGCCTCTGCCTCTAGAGCTGCCTACGGCGCCACCGCCCTCGGCTCCACCTCCTGAGCCATCCTTGGCTCCGCCTCCTAGGCCTTCCTCGGCTCCCCCTCCTGAGCCGTCCTCAGCTCCGTCTCCTGAGCTTCCAGAGCCTCCCTCAGCTCCGCCTCCTGAGCCTCCCTCATCTTCGTCCCCAGAGCCCCTCTCAGCTCCGCCTCCGGGACCTGTCCCTGTCCGATGGCCTCCTCCCAGGCCCCCTGAACCGGCCCCTGCTCTACGGCCATCTCCCAGACCACCAAGACCTGTCCCTGTCCGAAGGCCGCCTCCCAGGCCTCCTAGACTCGTCCCCGTCTTGTGGCCGTCTCCCAGGCCTCCTCGACCTGTCCCTGTCCTGTGGCCACCTCCCAGGTCCCCTGAACCGGCCCTTGCCAAGTGGCCAGCCCCCGGGCCATCTAAACCGGCCTCTGTCCTGTGGCCACCTCCCAGGCCCCCCGAACCGGTCCCTTTTCCTTGTCTGCCCCTTGTTGCCCCCTGGACTGCCTATTTGCCCCTTTTGCCTCCTCGGACTGCCTGATTGCCCCTTGTGCCCCCTTTGGTCTGTCTGTCTGCCCCTCGTTGCCCCCTGGACTGTCTGTCTGCCCCTCGTTGCCCCCTGGACTGCCTGTCTGCCCTTCGTTGCCCCCCTTGGTCTGTCTGCCCACCACAAGCTTCCCCCCCAGTCAATGGACATTTGTTCTTCCTGTTTTTTGTTATGTCACTTTTGAGCGTCTGGAATCCGCTCCTTTAAGGGGGTACTCTGTAAGGATTACCTTGTCTTGTTTCACCGTTGCCCTTTGTTTATCACTTTATGTCACTTTTGTAACTCCTTGTGTAGCTCCATAGTCTCCCTGTTAGCGTTCGTGTTCTCGGTTCATTGTTTTCACCTGCCCTCTTTAATTTGCCATTGGTTTCTGTTCATCACCTTGTTACCTTGTTTGAGTTCTGTTTGTTCATTGGCCCCTTTTCCCTTGTTCATGTATTTAAACCCTGTCTGTTTGTTCAGTCTCTGTCGGTCATTGTTTGTTTGTGAATGGATGTATGGATCATTTCATGTTTGCTGTTCTTGCCCCCTGATGTTGATTCGTGTTCGTCCGAGGTTCCCTTTCCCCTTCGTGGATGTTTGTCAAGCTGTGTTCACCCGTGTGTCACTGTGTGTTTGAATGCACTTTTCCCATCGTGGACTTTTGATTTGTTCCAGTGTTTGTGTTCTTTTCATCCGTGTGTTAGTTTGACTTTGAGTTTATTTTCCCATCGTGGACTTTTCTTTTTTTGTTCCCGTGTTTTCTTATCTGTGTACATTCATTAATAAAAACCGCGTTTGGATCCGCATCTACCGTCTGCCTTCTCCTGACTCACCATATCGTGACACTCTTACAGAGGATGAAGAAGTTAGGATGGAGACTGTAAAAACCCAAATTGATCAAATATATATTAATACAGCAAAAGGGGCATTCGTTCATTCTAGGGCTAAGTGGTTAGTTACTCTTTTGCTTTAGAAAAGAGAAACTATAAAAGACAATATATCTTCCCTTAAAATTGATGATGTAGTTATTAGAAATCCAAAACTGACTGCAAAATATGTTGAGTCCTTATACTCTCAGTTATATAAATCTGTGCAGCAAAAAGATAAATGCTCTGTTTTTTAAAGTCAATTAACTCTTTCACCGCCAGCGTTTTTAAAAAAAGTTGCCTGCCACCGCCAGGGTTTTTGACGATTTTCGCTAAACTTTAATGGCCCGCAGAATATTTTCTTCCATGAATATATGAAGATGCTATATATCAAAATAAAGATCTGAGCCTCTGCTTTTAGGCAAAAAATTTTTATTTTATCTTCATTTGTTCTTTTTTTATTGCCACTTGAACAGAGGTAGGTTTTGTCAAAAACAACATTTCGGACAAAAAGCTGAGAAAAAGGCATTTTTATCAAACAAGTGCTTTAGTATTAGTATGGTGTTCCACTTCACGTTTGAGACGATCGCAGTCTGTTTCTTTGATCAAAGAGTTGCGTACTCTTTCAAAACATGCGTGCGGGTCTTCCTTACCGTATACCACCTAAAACACGGATACCCGGAAAATTCCGTGTTTGGCGGGGAAGCGTTTTTTCATAAAACCCGGAAAATTCCGTGTTTGGCGGGGAAAGAGTTTTAAACACACCATCCAACCTATTTCTACTCAATGTTGAGATCTCTGCTTTGAGGAACTGAAGAAAAATGTGGTTAAAGCCATTAGTTCAATGAAAAAAAATAATAAATATAATAAGTCACCAGGTACAGATAGACTTTCAGTGGAATTTTACATCTGCTTCTGGGATATTATTGAAAATCCTTTATTTGAAATGTATAAGGAATGTATCAATTTGAAAGAAATATCGACTTCCATGAAAGAAGGATTAATAACTCTACTTCCTAAACCTGCTAAAGATAATTTGATATTAGATAATTGGTGCCCCATAACACTATTAAACATGGATTATATAGTGTTATCGTATGTAAATACAAATACAAAAGCCAATGTTTGAAAAAGGGTGTGAAATTTAAGTGAAATTGTTAGGGAATGTCGAATTTCACAAATTTGGTAGAATCTGAAACACTGATCATGGTTTTAGATTGCCACAAAGCATTTGATACGATTGAGCATCAATTTATATATAATGCACTTAATGCTTTTGGTTTTGGTGATACATTTATTTCCATAATTAATGGAAATTTTTCATTTAAATTTTTTTAATTTAAATTACACATTTAAAATGAAATGGCTTAGAAACTGTCTACTTAAGACAGACTCTATATGGTTCTTTATACCATATAACATTTTTAAGAAAGATGGAGGCCTGTGTTTCCTGTTATCATGTGACTACTCAATTAACAATCTACCAGTGAATTTATCAACAAGCTCGAAAAGCTTGGAAATTGTGCTACGTGCATATTTTTTCCCCACACCAGACAATCTTGTGGAATAATGGTTATATCACAGTTAATGGAAAATCTTGGAAGGATAGAGGAGTATATTTCTTAGTTGAGCTTTCAGATCAATCCGGCCAACTGCTCTCTTATGGAGATTTTATGAGTAAATGGTCTTTTCCTATTAAATATAAAGAATTGGATTTTGTGATGAGAGCAATTCCCTCATGTTACTCATGTTAATGAGAAGTCACATGCAATCTTGCAATGTTTCCAAAACAGATCCTTTAATCTATATTAATGGAATTGATATTTGTAGTAAAAATTTTACAAATAAATGCATTAGACAACATTTATATAGGAATCAATCTATTACACCACAAGGGATATTTTTTTTGGAATAATTGTTTTCCAAAGATAATATTTTTTGAGCACCAGGTGGCAGTAAAGTGAATCGTGTACAAAAGCTTTGAGGACGAACCCAATTTCAATACGTTTATAATGAAAGCTTCATTTCCCATCATTACTCCATGGATACCGGATTATGCGGATTATCGAGCCACTAGATATGACTGAGATAAAATTCATCTCCTTGATCTATAGAAGCCAACAGAGGACGAAGATGCTGCGCTTGTGACAATGGGCAGCTCAAAGGGTGTTTTCTCGCGGGAACTTAGTGGAAATCACGAGAACAAAGGAGAAAATCAAGTCGTGATAACGAGAAAACAACTTTTTGCTATGTTGAGATCATGAGAAAATGAAGTCGTGGTCACGAGAAAACAAGACAGAACGGGCTTCCGTAATTTTGCGATTGAGACAGCCCAAGAAATGGACGATTCTCCGAACAGAGCACTGACCAGTGAACTAGGGAGCTGATTGAGATGCATCCATTGTAATACTATGTTTGTTTAATTAACTGATATTAAAATTTAAATATAAAAGGTTTTCTGTCATGTCTTCTTTTTTGGCAGTCGCATAATCTTAATAAATACAAATCTTTTTAGGAGCGAACTTACAGTCTACAACCGCAAGAGGTCACTAGAAACCTTCATATTGCCACCACCCCAACTCTCCCGACCGAGTGAAAATATAGAGCTGCATTCAACAGCGCTGTCATTTCTAATCAGTTGCTTCTTGTTACTCCACTGTGCCACTGGCTACTGCTGTTGTGTATGCTTTTTGATTTAAAAAAGGAACTTCACTTGTACATATAACTGTAAAATTCTCGAATCTACCATACTTTCCCTTATTTATCCTATTTGGTGAAGTCACACGCCATTTCACGTGGGAACATGAGTATAAGCAACCATCTCTGTCTCAATAAATGGTCCAATTGACAGTTTATTGACTAAGTGAGTAATGCAGTTTGTCACATATTGATCAGAGTACACTGCAAATATACAATGCTGAAACATCCCATCCATACAGCTGCTACTGACAATATTCTCACAATAAAAATCATCCTAACCCCTCCTCCGAATAAGATTTATAGCCCATGTCCTAACTCACAAACGCACACATGCACATCAACGGATAACAGTGGTGCCCCTTCAGCGCAGTACATTCGCCGCCAGCTGCAGCCCCCAAATACATCTCTTCAGTAAGAGATTGAATCTGCCCCATTCATTAGCCTAAGTGGATGAGCCACCCTAATAGATGCTCCCCTTCCCCTCAATAATTGCCGTTGATTGGCGTAAATTAGACCCTAGTTGCCAGACGAGTGATTCTCGACGACGATAATCTGATTCCCAACTGAAACTAATAGGATTTTAACTCTGGTTTGGCCTAATGTCCGTCTGTAAGGCCTGGCCCGGCTCTGTTAGCCCAGACCTGCCCTTCAGCCAGCGGCCTCATAGACAGCTCACTCATACTGCGGGGCTGCAGATGAGAGCGGGCAACTAAATGAATTTGTACCCTCAGGTGAACACACACGTGTGCACTCACAGTTGGACCAGACCTATTAACAGATGGTGTGGTTAAGTGTTATCAGAGCTTGACTTTAAAGGAATAGTTCACCCCAAAATGAAAATTCTGTCATCATTTACTCAACTGCTTGCTATATGGCTTACTTTATTCCAGCAGATTGTCCATTCAAATATAATGAATGTGATGATAATGGCAGTCAAGCTAGATTTTTAGTAGACAAAACCTTAATTTCCTCAAACAATCTCATCATATGGCTTTAGGACTTGGAATATGGTGCACAAGTCATATCTACATCAATTATGCTTTTATTGTGTTTTTTGTCATTTTAGGAGCTTGACAGCCCCTAGTCCCCACCCACTTTCATTGTACAAGTTTACATGCTCACCAATACGCTGATGTCTACCAAAAATCACCAAAAAAGCAAGAGAAACGTTACATGAAATTTGAAATCATCAGGTTATTCCCTGATTTTTACATCAAAACATGAACGGACATGCACACAACACTTGCCCACATTTGATAAGCTTGTAAGAACACCACTTTTTTCACCCATTTTATCGCCCTTGAAAATCATCAGTCAAATCGTGTAGAAAAATAATAACTCTTCTCAACAAGACACGTTATTTGAGGTATCATTCATATGTGTAGCATAAACAGTGCGGGACAAGCTACGAGCCAAAATGTAATACGTAGCACTTGGGGTTTGTTCAAATTCCCTACTCTTAGCATGAGCGATAGGAATATTAATGCTTTCTTTATATAATAGTGAAGGTTACTTTAGACACTGGAATTGTTCCCAAGTTAGCATGTTCCACTACCATTAGCCTGCCTCTCAAAATGCCCAGATCAGTATCTTAACACATTTTGTGTTAATTCCACACAAATCAAAGCTTTGTGATGAACATGTCCCTAATGCAGATCACCCTTATTTGATATTATTTGTCATCAGGATGATGAGAGCAGTACGCCTTGAGTCTAATGAAACTCCACTCCATTAGCACTGAATCGGACAGATTGCCCTCCCGGAGAAATGAATTGAGTTTTTTGTATTTGTGAGCTCATTCTCCGTGCATTAACTGATCTTTATCCCATCTCTTCATCACAGCAAAATCAGGTTAGTCGGCCATGATTAGCTGGGGTGGCCTCCCTTTTTAAGCATTAATTGGGTTTAGCGGCTTAGCTGATAGCGCCATTAGGACCAATAACGGCCTTGCTTGGCTCGGGGAGTGAAACAGATTCTCCTGGAACAGATGGCAGGTGCTGGTAAAAGGGTTTGATTTAGAGGGGGCGAGAGCAAAGTTTGTGTAACCATAGAAGTTTTGGCATAGCATTGCGGCTGCATGCCCTCTGTTTTAGTGTTTGCTGAGCATCTGTTTTGCCATTGACTTCCTTTTATGGGTTGAGTTATCTCTCATAAACTGTAATAAAAATAGCACATCCATTTAATAGCTGTATTGCATCAAAATTGGCTGATTTGGTGCAATATAGGTTTGAATGGGTGTGCTGTTTCATTGATGTCCAGAAAATATATGAATGGTCATAGAGGAATGGAATGATGGACTGACATATGTTTGGAGGAATATTTATGCCTGCATTACTTCAGGTGTGATTTTAGATCGGACATCATGTGGTGACCCAACCAGACTGATCTCACTGTGAATCTGCAACAGTAGGTCAAAACGGCTCCCAGTGGCCGGAGCTGGAAGAATTGATGACCATTTGTTGGTTATAGTGTCCACATGTTGTCCACCAAAAGTGAGTTGTATTTGTTGTTGTAAACTATGTTATACGGTCAACAGGAATGCACATTTTATTAACCAAACACCCTAAACCAAACCACAACACTAAACCTAACTGTCAGTTACGTGCTAATAAATGCTATTACAGAACAAAAGTGCAACATCAGAATCACACTCACGATTGTTAACGTGACTGCAATTACTTCCTGGGTAACACTTTACAATAAGTCTATATGAATAATTATAAATGAATACCTGAATTAATAATTCAGCATTAATTAATGATAAGTTAAGGCATGGACTAATCAAGAACTAATGAAGAGCTATCTTTAACTACGACTGGATTCATGCAGGAATAATGTCCACCTTAATTGCATGTTAGTACATATTTGATAGTAAATGCATTTAACATTTGATAGTAAACTCCCAAAATGTTACATCAGATGTTTGTTACATTACATGTTAAATCAAACAGCTTTATCAGAAAGAACATGTTTTCTGCAGTTTTGCCACAAACATCATAAGATGACACATTATTATTATTTAATTGGTAAAAGTTTTGCATAGATCGTCCTTATCAAACATAGAAAAACATATTAATAATTGCCGATAATTTGATATCAACCAGTTTTGCCTGATTGAACATTTTTCTTCATATTTACCTTATTTCATATTTAACACTTAGTTCACTCATCATCCAGACCCTATAGGAAAGAGTGCCCTTGTTTCTCAATATTTGGTTTTTTATTATGTGTCATTATTTTTCATGATTACATGGTAAGTTTAATCAAAAATGTAAATGTTGTTGATGATGATGATGATGCACATATGTGAATTTAAATCAACACATAATTTGTTGAACTTCATCCAAAGCGAGTGCAGTTAGCTAACTTTCTGCTCGTAACTACAGTATGTGGAGAGTTTGTTTCTAGTGGGTCACTTATAAGCATCTTTTGGTGGTTTGTCATGAAGATGTAGTCATAGCATGCGTGTGTATGGTGAATACAATTATTTGTGGGACCAACAGTGAGGGAATGGGATGGAAAATCATGCAAAATGGGTTAAAATAAAATTATTTGTGGGAATTAATAATTTATTTATTTATTAGTAAGTTTGATAAGGACGATCCATGTAAATAATGGCAGAATTATCCTATCATCTTATGATGTAAGTTGAGAAACTGCAGACAGTAGAAGTTAGTATAAAATTATGAAACATTAAATAATGCATGTTTAATTCAAGGTTTAAGTAATGCATATTCTTTCTGATAAAGCATGTTTGATTTAAGTAAATTAATTCAGGTATTAATTCGTGATTATTCATGTTATTGTAAAGCGTTACCAACCCGTGTGGCTCAGGGAATGTTAAACGTTTTATTCGATGCTAAAAAAGTCTGATGGGGGATAGTGCTTGTCAGTAATTCAGCTGAATGGGGTCGATTTTGGGGTACATGAAATTTCAGAAGCAGCATGTTGATTTCCTTTGGTGTCATGTTGGACCCAACCAAAGTCCCTTTAAAGGCAAGACAGCTCAATCAGCAGGCATGGCAGCTATTTTCTATGTTAACAAGCATCATACAAGTGTAGTTCCCATCTACTTGAATGGGGAAATTCTGACATTCCAAAACAGTTGGTCAAGATTAGAGTCAAAGAACATATTTAAAATCAGCAGTAAAATCTGACAACACTGGTATCATAAATTGTGCTTCTTTAGCTCAGATCACACTAAAACGTTATTTTTCAAACTGGTTCTGCTAATGAGCATGTGCGTTCTTGACGATCAAAGAAAATGTTTACATCTGAAAAGTGTTTGCTCTTTTTGTAAGGCAGGGCTTCCTTTTCTACATAAGTTGGCCATTCCAATTTCTCCCATTCATTTTAATAATTGAATGATTCTATATACCAATATACCAATACTCTGCTAAACTGTATCTGGCCCAACACAGTACTCATGAGGAATATAATTGTCCTTGATATTTGGACAAATAAGGGGTCTTTCTACTATAAAAAACATACTGTGAATTTCAGAACTCAAAAATGAATCCCCAATGCAATAAAATCATTTATTGAAACCAAGCTGTCAAAATCCCTCACTCTCAACTTTTGTAACAGACTCTATTGAAACAACATCGCACTTTACATCATCGCACCCTTGGCTCCAGCCACTGGGGCTCAGTTTTTACTCAGAGAGCGAGAGAGAGGACAATCAGGCCAAGTGTGGCCTAACTATTCCTGAACACCGCCCATCTGTGCTATTGTTGGTGTGTGTAAACACGGACTAGATGGACGTCTTTGACAGTTTTGGTGCGTTTCCAGCGATGTGCATTTCAGTGCAGGATGACACTGAAAACTGGATGTGTGTGTCTTCATTGTGCTTTGGACTATGGGTGTGCGTCATGTGGATGTATCTTCAGTATATTTCTGCGTGGATTGCTTGTGAACCAATCATAAAATGATTCAAGCTTTGCTGAGGAATTTTTTATTGAAGGATGTGGAAGTTAGATCACTTGGACCAGATTAATCCTGTTGCTCCAATATTTTAATTTAAAATCTCAGTTAGGGATTAACTTTAAACTTGCAGCTGAGGTGGTTTAAATAAAAAACAGACCTACATTGTAACGATAAGCTGAGATGAGAGCAATACAAAGAACTAAATAGTAACACAGAAGGAAACAATGATCATAGGAACATTAGAACTGACAATAAGTGACTGAAACTCCAGGGTATATATACAAACAGACTGATGAGGGAACAGGAAACAGAGGAAGATGGAGGGCAGGTGAGAGTCATCAACAGGTGCATGCTGGGAAGTGTAGTCCGTGGGCACAGGGGAAAACTAAACAGACACTGAAGTTAACTGAAGGTGAGGTGGAAAAACAAGAGGCAGTTCTTGACATACAGTGGATGTGTCGTCAGCACTATGAGAGACGTTTATCGTATTTTTTTATGTTTATTATGATCGGAATTGATGGGCCGTTGGCCTCAATGTGTGGGTGCGGTGGCTTGTCTTGGTGGCAGCACGATTACAAGCTTCAACACCTTTACATTCAGATACACCAGACAGAGATGGGTCTCTCGAGCAGAAGCAAGAGTAGCGTGTAATTTCGTCATTTAACGAAAGCGGTTACAAGCGACAGGTTATCGTTATTGCTCCCCTCCTCTCTTAGGGTTAAACGTTGAATCTCTGATTTGTTAAACTGTATTTAAAAGTGCTGCTACACAACTCAAATGAAAATAAAACTTAGATCAACAAACCCTGGATTAGCTCTAAACTCTGCTTAATTTAATCCTTATTGGTGCAACCCACCCTGAGTGTTTGCTTTCGAAATGTCTCTTGAAATCGACTTCCAACATGATTACAGTAAATTGACGCTGCTTCTGAATGTACATATACCCTGAAATCAACCACATTCTCCCTAATTACGGACAAGCACCATCTCCATCAGTCATTTTAGCATCAGTTCAAACGCGTTTACCTTTCCCTGTGGTGCTACTGACTGTGTATTGATACAGGTTCTGGTCCCATGATGGAAACCAGGAAGTAATCGCATTCACTTTAACAATGATGAGCGTGATTTGGAGGTTGCATGTCTGCTCTAAAATTACATTTTCACTCCACTGATGGTTAAGTTTAGGGTTGGGGTTTGGGTTACGGTGTAGAGTAAATAAAATGTGCATTCCTGTTAACTGAATTACATCATTTACAACTAAAAGTACAAGCCACTTTTGGTGTCATATTACATGCTAGAGCAATTCTCTTTAGCTAAATGCAAAAAAATTAAATAATAATTTAACATGAAAAATCGAAATATCTTTTTTGATAGACAAACTCATGCACAAACATTGTGTACATATGCACCTTTGTCAATCCATTGAACTTGCTACTGGGTTTGGCTTGATAAATGACTCTAAATCTGTATATCTTCACAGAGTCTAGTTAGGATACAGCAAAGAGCTTCTCATTAATGTAGGAACAGTGCCGCCTTTTCCCACTCAAACCCATCTCTGGAGATGGACTTTTGAGAGAGCACTTCAGATGAATGAGTGTACACAAACCATTTAAATTATTCACATGCAACTCGGCACAGTGTGTGTCTTTTGGGAAACACAGCACATGGTTCCTAGATCTGTGTACCTGTTGAGCATCACGACTATTAAAATGAGTATGCTCCTTAAATGGTCAGTCTCACCAATTATTGACAGATTTGTGGCAGAGTCATGCTGATTGGAAGATTGCATGGAGAATAAATCGACTGCCTTGACCAATATTACCTGCTCTGATTGACAGTTTCAGTGTCCTAGTGTGCAAAGTCCTTGAATTGTGGCTAACGCTGTAAGGATAATGTTTGTCGTAAGCAAAATAAAGGTACTTTAATTTTTTTTGTAAAGAAATCAAGGGTGCATTTTGTAGGAAAAGCATCCTGTGTTGAATCTACAGTGGTTGGATCATGTCAATAACACTGGGTTTAAGCACCTGCCTGGTGAGATAAAAGACTTGACAGGTTATAAGCTGTTTTATAATATGGGACATAATGTATAATGAGTGTGCCATAAATGTGGATTAGTAGAGTTTGCTATGATTGCTTAGAGAAGATTATTCTACTGAATTATTTGACTTGTTTTGTTTAATATTTCTATACTCCAATATGTCAAAAATATTTTATACAAATCCATTAAGCTAAACTCAATAGCTTCAACTCAGCGTGCACACAGCACAACAAAATATCATACTGTGTTTTCACAGCAGGTGAAATGTTGAATGGGATTTATAATGTTCTCCCATAGAATCACACACATCTTTATATAGGAGCACCAAACAGCTGTGGTGCTGAGAGTCATAACAAAAAAAAAAAAAGATTTGTTCTTTCAATTCCTCTCTCTTATCCCTTACAAAAAGGTAACATGATATTATCATATACTGTTTATTCAAGATACATTCTCTGAAAGGAATTCTAAATATATTATATAATGCTTCTCATGTAAATGTATCTTGTTTTAAGGATTTGTTGATATTTTAAAATATTTAAATAGTGAATAATTTACATTCTCAAATAAAAAAAAAATCTTCTGCAGTATAGATCCTAAAGTAAGTGTTCATGAGGAGGTTTAGATATTTATAATGGAAAACAAACCAAAAAAGACAAATAAAATATATATATAAATATCCAAATATCCGATTTTCTTCACAATAAGATACACACCGTGATCACGTATATTAAAATTCACTACGTCACGAGCCATCACGTTATAATCTAGCTGCAGCAAGTGTGCGCCTGTGATGAGTGTCTCAGTGCGAGTGTATCAGCCGGGAGAAGTTTGAAACTCTGTCACGCTGTATTTCACGCGACTTATATATATATATATATATATATAAGTGGCTGTGACCGCACAGAGAAATGCCAGTTTCAGAGATTGTGCTTATTTATACAACCTGCTTCCTTATTATGTGAACTTTAATAAAGAATGCATTAAAGATATTAAAGTGTTTGCTTTATAGACGCTCTGACGCTCTTGTGCATATTTTGCTCAAGCGGAACGCAAGGTACGGCTCCATTTTATTTTACAACGACACTGCTTCTGTATTTAATTATTTTGCATTTTTGTATTAAAGTTCCCTCATTATTTGTGATCTACATCACCTTAATCTGTTTGGACAGTTTGGAGTGCATCTGGACTGTAAGCTGTCCGTTCCTCTCCTCATTCAAGCGTGAACTGAAGTGCTGCTCTCCCGCGTCATCATTAGCGTTTTAAATTATCTCATGTTGCATTAAATTAACATTGCCTACAAAAAGGTGAAAGCACCATGAATCTGTCAGGATATCACTGTACTTTTCTGCATTTCGCTGCCACCTTCGGCATATCACTGTGCCGATTTGTGGCACATTCTGCATAAAGTGGCCCATTTCAGCACATTCGACCCTGTTTCGCGGCCGGACCTTCGGGAAAAGTCCCTATTCTCCCGATGGCCAGTCCGCCCCTGCTGACGCGTGGCTTCTGTATCACGACAAACCAATATGATTAATCCCTGGTGAGGTGAATCTCTCCCCCGCTTGTGTGTGCTGTAATTCTGTTGCTATCCCTGTTTAATACACCATTCAGCCATTCAGATTTACAAGCATTTGCTCCATTTGTGACCTCCGCTTGGTGACATCATTGTTTTAAAGCAATTGAATTTGTGGAGGCTCCATGAAGACTGTGAGACTATCTCTCTCTCTCTCTCTCTCTCTCTCTCTCTCTCTGTGTGTGTGTGTGTGTTGGGGGATGTGGGGGTGTTGGGTGGTTTACAAGGATATTTTTTAGGTTACAAACTGGTAATTATTAATAAAGGTATTATGCTATAAATGTGGTTTATGAGGACATTTCTAGTGTCCCCACAATTCAAATGACTAAACATACGAAACAATGTTTTTTTATTGGTTTTATTAAAGTTTTTTGTGAGGGTTAGGTTTAGGGGTAGGGGATACAATCTATAGTTTGTACAGTATAAAAATCATTATGTCTATGGAGAATCCTCTATATATCCTTTATATAAGTAAATGTAAAAAAAATTGAAATAGTTTTCTAATGTATTATTTATAAATACTTTAATGCAGTCACATTCTTTTACTTTTAATTCATGATTTCTGAATCACTTTGAGCTACACTTATAAAAGGTGCTATGTATAAAATATTTATTATTATTATTAATATTAAAGGTTCAATTGTATTATTATTAATAATAATATTACTATTATTAGTAGTAGTAGTATTTTACCCCAAAATCACAAGAAATAAGAAATTGTATTTTGCTTAAATAAAAGAAACTCATTTCTGCATTTCAATCCTAAAAAATAATAAATAATTTCTGCTTAATTTCAATTTATTTTTGAATTTATGAACTGTATTTTAATTGAATTATATTTACACATCACAGTAGAATTTGTTGTAGTGCCTTTGAGTCATTTTATTATAGTAATAAGAATCAAATGAGAATCAACATTGTCAATAAGGACAACATGAACTGAAACATAAAACATATATATATATATATATATATATATATATATATATATATATATATATATATACTGTATATTCAAATATGACCTGGGCATTTAAGTATTTGTATTAGATTCACCCAGTCCCCGAATAAGTATTTTTGACACTGACAATATTGACCACATTTGACAAAATTTTAACACCCTCTCAAAATCAAACCATCAAAAACAGATGTCATGTTCTACAGGCTCACTTTCTGGGAGAAAACGAAGCATACTTTCTTTACATTATCTCAATAAGAGTGTGCACGATTGCAGACAGCTGGTCTGCCTTACAGCAACAAATTATGACCGTACAGTCAGGAAGAGTAATGCTTCCTAACAATGCACTCAATAAAAAAGGAGGTGTCTTGAAGGCTGTCTTATTACAGTGACAACATGTATTGTTAAGTTAAATGCCAAAAAAATGAAGGGACTATGAAGCTCCAGTGCTATATGCTATATTCCAATAAACATTTCTTTGTAGAATGAACTGACAGAAATTAATGTCATTATTTACTGAAATCATCCCCTCGGCCACAGCTTTCAAATCTCAATTGCGCACTGTCAAACTTGGCACATGAAGACGCCTTGACAATATCTTCAGATCTGGATGAACTATTCCTTTCATTCTTGCACAGGAACAGAATGAGATGGAAATGCTGCACTGTAACTATGTGAGAGATTCTGTGAGAAACAGTTAATTGGAGTGGGGTCTGATCTTATCTTGGATGTTCAATCTGCGTTAGTTAATAGTACAAACTCCAGACACACTCCAGAGTGCGCTACAACCTCCCCGGTGTCGAGTGGAAATAGCCTGAAGCAATTAACCCACTAAGACCCACTCATTAGGAGGTACGGAGTGAATCAGATCTGCTCGCCACAGCTAATCAATATTAATGATGGATTATTTACAATTAACAATGGCCCCTTAATGGCCATCTAATTGTTTGTTTTGGCTCAAAGTGGAGAGGTGAGAGCAACAGATAAACTAAAGATATTAGTGAGATTGAAAAGCCCAATGACTTCTCGTTTTCTCTCACAGCTCCGATAAGCTCATTAGTAATCGAGGCCTGTTTTGTCTTTCCTGTAGGTCTCCAACAACAGGTCTGGACCAGTTATGGTATGTTTTTTAAAGGAATATTAAAGATTATGAAATGATGCGTAGAACTGGTACATTATGGGGTGGGTTTGGCATACTGGCCAAAACCTAGGACTGGTAAACTAAAGGTTGCTGGTTCAAGACTCATAAGGAGCGAGACATGAGCAATCATCTTTATACACTAAAGCAAAGCACTTAACCCTATAGGTTATAGGGTTAACCCTAAAGTCTGACTGTCCCTTTTATATGTGTACTGTAAAGCCCTATTCGGATGGGATTAGTTTTACGGACATGTGTCTGTAATTGTTGCTGACAATATAGTATCATCTGACATCTGTAATGTACTGTCAGTTCGCACGGGATAAGCAATGTCTGTAGAAATTGTGAAGATGGGCATGTCTTTGTACTTTGAGTGTTGTCATCATGTTGGAACTGATTACTTTTGCAACAGTTAGGTTATTAAATATTAGCAATGTGCTTCATTTATGTATTGGGACAGGCATATGCTAGGTTAGGCTAGCTACTGCAGAATCACTTTTACCTAAACTATCTACAAATCTTAATCCTCTAAAAAGTTGGGTTGCGTTTTCTTGAAGTATTCCAGAACCCAAGTCTTGCACTTTGGCATGTGGAGTCGAGTGGGCCGGGAATCAAACCACCAACCCTGCAATTAGTGGACAACCCGCTCTACCACCTGAGCCACTGCCAGAACGCCAGAAACAGACGTTTTCCTTTTCAAAAAAAAGTGGTGGATAGGAGGCTAGCTCAAATTTTATGCTTGTAGTGTATCGATTTGAAATTCTGTTTGTTGATTAGTTGATCTCTATGGGTATACAAGTTGTACGTTTTCATATAAGCCAAGTTGAACAATATCTTACTATTTTGCCATTTTGTACAAATTTTTATGTTGATTTGAGACTATGCTGGAAAGACTAAAATTTTACTTTTTCCATCATAAGACTTGGAAAATCGTGTACAAGTCTTATGGACAACATACAAACTCATTTTTGGAGTTCGACAGCCCCTGGTCACTGTCTGCCTTCAGAGCAGCGCAAGACACACTTTTCTAGCTCATTATGTGCAAAACAGCTTTGGGGAGATCAGATTCTACCTCGGACCAGGTTTATAAGGGGTTAATGTATGACCTGTTTTGCTATCTTATCTAGTTTGGTTGGAAACCTATGATTTCAACCCCCAACTCGGAATGAATTATTCTGATTGGCTGTTGCTCATCTCCTAGTTTACACCTTTTCTTCACTTTGTTGGGCAAATGGGGGGAGGCACCCTGCAGTTTAAGAGGGGGTCACCAAGGTTAGACCTTCCTCAATGTTTTCATTCTCACCCATATCTCTCCTTCTTCAGCTTGTTGTATTCTTGCACTCTTGTTTTCTCTGTTAAGTCTGACTGTGTCACAGCAACACAGATCAATTCATAAGGACACTTTGAGGACTGCACAGGACAAAAAGCTTTGCTGTTGATTGCGGGAATCCTGGAACGTTTTAGACAGTATTTTGGGAATTACATCAGACCCAGTGACTGGTGAGGACTCAACTCAAGCCCCTCGAGAGTGCAGTTGTTAGCCTGTTAATCTGAGACTAAAGACAGGGACATTGTCCTAAAAAGTAACTTTTAGGTGACTTTGGCCAAGTATAACCTTGGACACTCACTATGGCTTTTTTACCAGCCATGCTAGTATTGATGTTTGCTTCAATATCTGACTCTTACTATCTAGAGCATGTAGACCGTTTCGACTGGCAGAAGAGCATTAAACCAGGGGAGGAGTGCCCTAAAAAGTGCCACCCTGAGTGGTGCCCAGATGTCAGGCAGCTGCAGGGCTGGGAATGTGGGAACGGCGAGGGGCAACTGTGTGACCCAGAGCCCCAAACCAGGTCTACTTTATACGGGCATTGTGCTGAAGGTCTTCGCTGCAGAGCTCCACACAGAAACAAAGCAGGTGAACCCAGAGCGATCTGCGTGTGCACCAAGCAAGAAGCTATTTGTGGTTCAAATGGGAAGACATATAAGAATGTATGTCAATTGCGGGTGGCCCAACACAAGCAAAGCAAGGGGCAGATGCTGACAATGGTACATCACGGACCCTGCAAGGCAAGTGAGTATCTTTCCATTTCTACTCGAAAATGGTCAAAAGAACTGTTACTTGCATGCTTATTGGTACATTTTTGGTGGTTTCTGGGTAAATCTCATGAAAACATGTCCAGGCCACATACATTTTTTTTATTTTGCACACAGAATGTGAAGCCTGTTTTAGGACCATTAACAATGTTTTGCATTGTTACATTAAAGGAATGGTTCACCCAAAAAGTTAAATTCTCTCACCATATACTCACCCTCATGCCATCCCAGATTTGTCTGACTTTCTTTCAGAAAGATTTTTAGGAGAATATCTCAGCTCTGTAGGTTCATACAATGCAAGTGAATGGTGACCAGAACAAAAAGTACATAAAGGCAGCATAAAAGTAATCCATATGAGAGTGAAAAAAATAAACTCATCAGAAGAAAAAAAGTCACATAATCTGGGTTGGCATGAGGCTGAATAATTGATGTGATAATTGTTTTGGATAAACTATTCTTTTAATCCTATGACAATTAAGGATATTTTCCCAAAACGGTTTGTTACCATAATACAGCTGGGTGTTTTACAGTCAATGTTTTTTTGTAATTTACATTGTTCTCAATGGTGATTCTCATTATATTCTCATTACTGTAATACTGTATAAGTATGGTACAGTTTAGATACTATATTGTTCTTCATTAATGAGAGTGATGTTTTTTTGCATTGTGGTAATGAGAATTAGTTGCTTTATTTTACTATAATAAGTGTAGTTTTTTTGCATTACAATAATGAGAATTTGTTTTTTGCATTTCAGTAATGAGAATTCATTTTTTTAGCAGTGCGGTAATGATAATGATACATCTATTTACATTGTAGAACTAAGAATGAGTGTTTTGTAATGCAGCAATGAGAATATTTTTTTCTGCATTGCGATAATGAGACTACTTTTTTGTCTTGCATTGCATTGCAGTAATGAGAAAATAGTTTTTTTACATTGCAATAAGAGCAATTTATTTCTTTACTTATTTATTTATTTATACTGGCATTGCAGTTATGAGGAAAAGTGTTTTTTGCGTAACAATAATGAGCCATTTCTTTATTTATTTTGGTGTTATGATTATGAGAAAACATTTTGTACATTGCGGTAATGAGCAGTTTCTTTTTTATTATTTATATATTTATTTTTGCATTGTAGTAATCAGAATGAGATTATTACATTGTGATAATATATTTTTTTATTGCAGTAATGAAAGTGTTTTTTTTTTTTGCATTTGCATTTTGAAATTGAGAATTGTCATATAATGCAATAGTAAGTATTAAAATCTCTATTTTTTTTTTAAATAAAAAATATTATTAATTTCTTTCTTTAGTTTTTGGAGTGATATATGGCTCAAACTTGTTCTTGAAATGTTTTTGTGAGATTCACATTTTTTATTAGCTACACAGTGTTTTGGAATTACATTTATCTGTTTTCTTATTTCCTTTTGTTATTTCTGCCCTACAAAGGCAAAACGCTGTAACATCATGTTTGGTCAAATATGAGTTATGTCATTTTTGGGGTATTCAAGACCTCCTTTATCATGTGAATAAATATCGTGAGTCAATTTGATTGTTTTAACGAGAAATTAAAGGGCTATGACAACCGTAACATCCAAAACCATACGAGAAACCACAGCAGAACGCCATAACAGTTGTTACGGCTCTTAGCCTTTGTTCCGGCACGCTGAATTTGAGTTAAGGTGTTCTGACTTTGTTTCGCCTGGCATCAAGAGATATGTTACGGTGCCGCTGTGATGTTACTGTACTCTGGCTTTGTCATACTGTCAAAGATTACCGCTCTTTTATTGTCACCAAACCGCGTAACATACACACGACACATCTCTGAAATAAAGTGTAGACTGCCGACTGCTTGTTTGTATTATTACTCTGTGATAGCGATGTGATAGGGCGATGGTTCAGATCTGTCAATGTCAGTGACAGCCCGGAGCTTGCTAAATTTAATCTGTGTCACGTAAATTAGCGCTAACGTTGACGCTGACACTCGCCTCACATCAGATGCTGAAAACCAAATATTAAATACAGAGGCATCCTACCTTTCCATGCAATCCGATATAATCCATAGAAGATATAATCCATAGCAATGCACGTCATCTGCTGTATCCACAACAATCCAATGTTTGAGCCATATTTCCTTCTTGCAGGTGTTCACGTCAGATTTTACAGCTGGTTATTGCTAACGTCCATACAAAGTAGGCTAACCTAAATAGTAAAAGTAATTCCAACTTTTTTTCGGTATACTCTGTCTATATTATCTCAGAATTAAAAAGTAGTAATCCAAGTTGAGTTCGTTGACTGAGCATCTTGAGCAGTTTTGTGGCCCTTAACCCTTAACCCTTTAACTGTCACCCCTCCCCCTTTTTTCGCATAGACATGAAAATCACTATCCAAACTTAAATGATTGTATTTCAAGAATGCTTTGTCATATATACCTATGGACAAGTTGTGTTCCAAATTCTAGGTTGATATCTCAAAAATGAGCTTTCAGTAAGATTTTATTTGGGCGCAGTAAAAAACTTGGAATGAGCAGTCTCTAATCTCTAATGTATTGGTCCAATGTTTAATTAATTATTACTCTATATCTTGCATTTAAATACATATACCTTTGTATTCAATTATAATTAAATTATCTTTATTGTGAAAATATGTATTGTATTTATTCATACTGTACATACTGTACTGCAAAGTAACTTGTCTGTTATACTGTTTAACTGTGTTAGTGTTGCCGCACTATCCTGATCATTATAGCACTAAATAGGAACAACCAAAGGTCTTCTATATAATTTAAAACAAATACCATGATGACTAGACCTTGGTTAGGTGTTCTTATAATGGATGTAAGTATGGTAAACAGCAAGTAAATATTGATTATATGTCAGTTACTGCCTTTTGCCTTTGCATGACTCCTGATTTTTGGCACATGATACAAAGGCAGAGTACATTAACTGCCAAACAAGGGTCAAAGGTCAATTTTGAGCTCAAGATTTTTTGCATACAAACATTTCTTCTGTATAGCAACTAGTTGTGAAATTTTGGGAGTCCTACCTATAATACGTTTGTCTGGACAAAACATAAACTTTAAAGTCATTTTTCTCAGTTTCACACTCTAGTGAGTTAAGGTCTTTTGCTTTTGCAGGACAGATTTAGTCTTAAAACTTGATTTGTTTTCTCAGCTACCTCCACCATTTTGGTAAGAATACATCTGCTTTTGAAAATGTAAATGTACATGTAAATGTCCTCACAGGAGAAAGCATTGTCATGGACATGTAGCTGAGTGCCAACATTATCACCTCAATTAAAAGTGTTTATCATGAAAATAGGCCAAAAAAATCTACTTGTTCAGCTGCGATGATGAAAAGTGAGCCGTTAGATTGTATTTGTTTCACTGTCATGTTTAAGATTAGCAGCTTGTAAGTGTTCAGTATCTCACCTTGGGGTAATTAACCAAGTAAACAAACAAGCAGCACACATGGCTCCTACAGAATACAGAAGCTAATGTGAAAGAAACAAACAATAGTAGTCAGATTTGATTTGGTTTGCCTTTTAACAGAAAATCTTTTTTTTTTTTTTTTTTTAGTAATTCTTTTCTAGATAATTTGCAATGTTAGATCTTCAAAGTTCTCCATCTTCCTCATTTTACAGAGCCGAGGATCACTTATGCTCCCATTGACATCATCACACCCAAAGGAAGTGACGTCATCTTTTCCTGCGATGTGTCGTCATATCCATTGGCCTCGATTCTGTGGAGCAAAGAGGGGAATATTGTTTCTTTTCCTGCTGATGACTCAAGCAGGGCTGTACAGGTATGTGCACACACAGGAAGCTGAACGATAAACAAGGTCAGAATATTAATGTAAAGATCTTGTTTTCTCTACAAGTCTGCATATGATGGAAGTCACATAGTCACGTTTTTTCATGTCTATATATCTGAAGTTTTGAACAGAAAAAAATAGTTTTGCACTAATTTGACTCATAACGTGACACATAACATCAAGACTTTAGATTGACATTTGTATAAATGTTTAGGGCAAAACGTATATCTTAGAAAATCCCCCAAAAAATGAATTTTAACTATCATCAGTTTTACTGAATCCTCCCATGTTCATATTACTCAAAAATGTAATGTAACAAAGCAAACTTAAATTAACCGATTGGATTAAATGATTAAATAAGCATTACTTAATCCATGTGTGTTGGGACAACATGGATATTTTTGGTTTGGTTGACTGAAACTGGGCAGAGGTTTTCTAGTTCCCAGCATGCTTTGCATGGGAGTCAATAGGGAGAGTAAATTTTTCAATTAAGTGTTTATTTTCAGTGCATTTGATTAATATAAAGGGGGATTTGCACATCAATTGAGCAATAGATGTGCTAACCATGACATGATGACCAAGATGCACTCAGTAGTGTTTCCCACAAACATGCATTTATCATGCTAACATTTCCTGTCCAAGCTAGTATATCACAGAAAGACTTTCATTTGAGTTATTTCGTCATGTTAAATTTGTAGGGTTTACTTGATTCAATTAAATGTCCTCTACTTTAAGTATTTAAGTTAAAATAAAATGGTAATTTTCCAATGATTTCCACTTTCCACGATTGAATCAAGATCAGCCAAAGAGATTTTTTGTTTTTTACATTTGTTGACATTTTTCCTTCAGTAATTAATTTGAAATGGTCCTGCAGTGTGACAATTTTTTCAACTACTTACACGCAGACAAACTAGCTCACACCAGGTTTACCTTAGACACATTCTCTCTTTCTCACTCTGACAAACAGTTCTGGTTTAGTGCGTAACAGTGTATTTCTGCATAATTACAGGCCCGTGGAGGCCCTCGGCGGTTTGAGTTGACCGGCTGGTTACAGATTCAGGGAGTCGGTCCGAACGATGCAGGTGTGTACACATGTACCGCCAGGAACGCCTTCGGAGAAGTCTCTGCCTCCGCCAGATTACAGGTTACACACACAGGTATGTCTGAGAACACACATTTATAAACACAGACACATTGCCATTAGAAAAACAAGGTCAGAGGTCAACAAGCTGAAATAACAATTTTGGAGGCTGGATTCACATATTCACACACACACACACACACACACACACACACACACACACACACACACACACACACACACACACACACACACACACACACACAAATCCCAAAGTTTTGATAAAGACTGTTTCCGACTGGCACACATACTTACCCAGAGACAAATGCTATTGCTCAGAGGTTGCTCTTTTATAGAGGAACTAAAAATACAACTTAAAAAAAATAAAAACATTTTAAATAATAATAATAATAATTTTCACACATTAAATATAGCAATGGATTATGTTTATTTCACTCTTTGTGTAGACAATCATAGTTTTAAACATGTGATAATTAGTATTTTTATGTTTATGTTTATGTTAGTTTAATTATTGAATGTCTGGTTCTGGGACAAGGCTAAAACAGTCATAAAACATAAACGATGAAGGCCTAGTAAAAAGTTTCCAATTCAGTTCAATTTAGTAAAGACTTTCATATAACAAAAGAAAAAAGTTGAAATATGTTCGTTATAAAATGTGTGTATATATATATATATATATAGACTCATTTGTCTGAATTTGATAATTTCTTATTTTAAAATGAAAAACTATCCATCCACACTACCAGCAGATGTCCACCATGTTATTCATGTTCCATCTGTGGTCTGTGGAGTGGTCAAAAAAGTCATACGAATGCACCAACACTGGAAACTGATCGATTCCCATACTCTACTATCAGTGCTTATCATCTCCTCATTGGTAAAGTTGAACTTGGCCTTCCGAGAATCTGACAGAGCTGACGATAACCGCACAACAGTCAGGGGCTTTCTCCAGCCGGACCGTAAAAGCTGGTAATGACAGGAGGTCGAAAGGGCCCTGAGATGGGGGGAGATTTAGTGGGGAAAGAGAGAAGGGGTGGAAATGCTTGTGTATTATGTGGCAGGTCATTGCTTTGACTGTCTGGCTGTTATCTCTTACTCTGGGGGGGTCTGCTGTTTTTACCTTATCTGCATTAGCAGTGACTGCCTCCCACATCCCTCACTTCCCAGAACGTCTTCACTGCTCTGAACTGGGATAGGTGGGAGTGAAAGGCGACTCTGTACATAGGACAGAAACTCCTATAAGATGCAATTTAAGGTTCTAAAGGTTACTGTAGGGAAAATGGAAAGAAAATAGATTTAAAGTGTGTGTGTGTGTGTGTGTGTGTGTGTGTGTGTGTGTGTGTGTGTGTGTGTGTGTATACCTATTTACATGCCCTTAACCTCTTTGCAAGCATTCATATTTAAGATATACTAATTTTATTTTCTCTTTATATTATCCAGGCACTCAGCTGAACAAGGATCTCCAGCAGAATGAAAAAGGAGTCTATCAAATATTGGACAAAGAGGAGAACATAGATGATGAAGATTACGAGGGCCAGCCAAGTGGAAATATGTATTCGTAAGATATAAATATTAGAAAAAATATAGCATTTAAAACAGATTTTTTTATGATTAAATTTAGGCTAGCATTAAGTTTTTACTCCTACAATATTTGACGCCCTCTTCATGGTTTATGTTTATGTGTGAGCATTGTATATAAATCCAAATAATTTGTATTTACTCATGATTGTACTTCAAACAGACCTTAATTAAATAGTTGATTAACTGATGTGTTCATTTATTGAGTCCTGGAAAAGTTCTTATCGTACACAATTTCACATCCCTGAAATCTCTGATATTGCCATTGTGCAAATGTGAATACAGTATGTCTGTGTTCTGGACTTATGTGGCACTTTACACTGATGCTTCCTTTGTTAAGGTTTTATAAAGGGGTTCATGACTGACTAATAAGTCCTTTAAAAATGCATTATAAATCATTTATATGCATTTATTACAACATGAATAAAAAGTGAGCCATTTTACCTCACAAGTTATAAATGCTTAATAACACTTCTTCAACATTAATAACTAATGAAATGTACCTTAATGTGAAATGAACACATATGAAGCATTAAATAGCCTTAAAGGAGTTGACAACATTACAAACCTTGGTATATAAAGATCAATATGGTTTAACGGTCATCAGGCTTTATTAAATGATATATGCTGTGAATGAGCACGAAGAGCTGAAAAGTGTTTTTGCAGATGAATTTAGGTAAGTAGGACTAGATAAGTTCATCATGACAAGAAAAGTGACATACAAGTGAGTTGATACAAAACAGTTATGAATATAAATACAAATAAATATCCCTCCTTTTCATCTCACTATAATAGTCTTGTCTTTGCTGCATTGCAACATAATGAATTGGGAAATATTGTGTTTGTGATTAGTATACACTACTGTTCAATACTGTTAAAAAGCATCCCAGGGTGATACCTCAAGAAGATGCTTGAGAAAATGTACATGTACATGTCTGCAAATTTTAGGCAAAGTATGGCCACATTGATGATGCTAAAATATAACACAGTTTTGATCATAACATAATTCCCATATTTCCATTTATGTTATTCCATAGTTTTGATGACTTTACTATTATTCTAAATGTGAATAAAGAAATGAATGAGTAAGTGACCCTAAACTTTGAACGGTAGTGTAAGTATAATAATATATTATTTATTAAGCATGTATAACATGTTATAACATGTCACCCTTTTAATCATGTTGGTATAACCATATATAAATTATTTATAATGCATTTAAAACAACTTATTAGTCATTAATAAACCACTTTATAAAGCCTTTATGTAAAATGCAGGGGTGGACTGGGAAGAGAAATCGGCTCGGGATTTTACATAGAATCTGGCCCAAAAGTGTGTGCTGTCCTTTTCTGCATATCGTTGCCCTCTTCGGCATATCGAGGTGCCATTTCGTGGCCCGTTCTGCATAATGTGGAATCTCATTTCAGCTCAGTCCCGGTTCTACCGATGGCCAGTCCGCCCCTGATCGGCCCCAAAGTGCGTTGGCCCACCGGGAAAATACCAGATAAATCAGATTACCAATCTAGCCCTGGTAAAGTGTCACCTGGACTTCTTTAAAATCCCCAAAACAGCCATATCATGCATATCATGCACCTTGAACTCATTCCCTCTGAATAAGACATTACATCTCTATTCACTTGTATCTTCTCAAAGATGCTCAGCAGAAAAAAAGCCCCCAGGTTAAGTTGTTTGAAAGCTGTGGTATTAAGAGGCATTTTACACTTAAGTTGGTTTCTCTGGGTTTTCTTTTCCCTCCCCTATTGATTGATGCTTAGCTATCAATGCATAATAGAAAAGCACTCAGGACAAATGCGGGGTTATGGCCTTCCAGGGAGAGAGCAGACCAGGCTGTTTCTCAGCGCCATTATTGCCCCATAAAGGATCCCCGGGGAAGAACAAGCTCCTCACATCAGCACACACCAAATACCCAATTAAAAAAAGAAGACCTTTAAATTCTCTCCTCTTTCCTGGGCAGAAATCAATCAGAATTCAATCTGTCCGGCTAGGATTCCGACAGGCCAGGTAATTGCTCACCAGAGCTCGGATAGGTGACAACAGCTCATAGGGGGAGATGCTCGGCCAATCAGGTGTTTGCTTTCAGCGCGGCTGGCCCCTGTGCCGCCACCGCCGGTGAGAAAGCAGTGATCCCTAATGAACGCTTGTATAAGCTTTCAGTATGCCTTTTATTTTTAGACTCTTGGTGGCAGGTGAGCATTTTTTATAGCCATTCAGAAGGCAGGTAAGTGATACGACTAATAAATGGATCATTTAAAATAAGTGGCTCTCATATTCGTCTTCTTAAAAGCTCTTTGAAAATGAATTCCAAATTGGAATGATTTGCTCTTCAAGAGGCGTTTGTTGGGGAGCGCGAAACACAATTGGGCAGAGCGAGAAACAGAGACAGACCAGGAGAGAGAGATGGATGAAGATGAGATATAGAGTTGAAAGAATGCAATTAAAAGCTGAATCATTCTCACTCCAGCGTAACTCTATCCGTTGAGATGTGAGCCTAGCCTCTTTCTCATGGCTGTATTTGTGTGGATAAAGCTCTCCCCTGGCTCTCGTTTTGGATTCACGCTTAATGATTCCCTCTCCGATGGGAGACGCTCGGCTGCTGTCAGGATGGGAGACGAGATCCGGACACAGCCGTGCCTAAGTCCCCCTGGCCAACAACACCATGTGCAGGAGTCAACCCAGGTCAGAGGTCATGGGCAGAGAGCTCGGTGTAATGGACATCTCACTAAAATGCAGGGTCAGGTTACTAGTCGCCCAGCCTGACATGAAACACACACACACACACACCAGGATGTAAGCACAAGACTCACCGTGATTAAGACATTTAGAGTGTGTGTGGTCAGTTTGAGCTTAAATAAACAGATACATAAATGTAATGTGCAAATATAAAAACACTGGGAAAAAAGCCATTAACATGCAAAAGTCTGTACCTTGTAGGGAATGACAAGGAGTCTGAGAGGAACTGGTTTGGAAGAAGGAACATGCAGGAAAGACATTAGACATAATCAAGCAGTCATGACAGTGAATGAAGCACTTTAATATTGCATTGGTTGATGGAGAGGATTGGTGAATATCAGCAGGAGAGATGAACAGGATTCATATTAACTGCTGATGGTCAATCTCTGTAGGACTCAAGTAAAGAACCAATTGTTGACATTATTATTAGATGATTTTGATATTTCATACAGTGCACAGAAAAAATTCCGAAAGATAAACGAAGGACAAAACTAAAATGAATACATACATAATGCAGAAATATATAAATAAATGATGAAATGTCTCTAAATAAATAGCTAAATAAATGTTATATATAAAAAAAGTTATTTAATAAAATACAAAATGATATGTATTGTAATATATACAGTACATATACATATATATATAATAACTATTTTTTAATAAATAATATATTTGGGGAAAAAAAATAACTATAAATGTAATAACTATCAAATATAATAAACGAGATATATAAAAAAAACATATAAATGTAGGAAACAGAACATTGATATTAATTAAATTGCATAATTATGTAATTTCCTTATATATATATATATATATATATATATATATATATATATATATATATATATATATATATTAAATAAATACAAAATGCACGCATTATAATATGTACATACATACATAGCCAACATTAATAAATAGCTGAAAATTTTAACAAGGGAATGGGAAATGGATAATTCAAGTTTAGTTATATATTCCTGAAATAAATAAATAAAATAAATGAATGCAATATAATACAATAGCAATGATAAATACATAAATACATTTTTTGGAACATTGAAACTGAACACGGATAGTTCAGTTTATTAACATATTTCTTGTATTTTTTTATTCGTTTATTTTACTGTTTACTTTCGTATATATTTCCTTAAATGTGGTGATGAAATAATGTCCAGATGTCTAGATGACCATAAAAAGCTTAATCATGTATTACTCCTGAGATGAATCCTTCCTTTATTACTCAAAGTTTAATATAAAAAAACTGAATGACTATTAGAAGTTGTGCCGCTGTCTCGTCGCTGTTGGAGGAACTCTCGCGAGAACTCGCGTCCTCGGTTGGGTTGCATTTAGATTATGGATTAATTAACTCATGCAATGACTGAAATATGTCTTTGTCGCCCCACAGTCACAAAGTAATAAAGGGACGCCGAATTCTTCAGCACAGCTGCACATTATTACACAGCTCTCAGCTGGAAGATTTTTCCTCTTTTCTCTCCTCTAATTGATAAATGACAGGATGAAAGGTTATTGCTGTCACACTAATTGGAGATGGCAGTGAATTAATAACAAGGTTTGTGCGGTTTTGCTTTCACTTGTACAATTTGTGCGATGGCATTAGGTGGCACAGTCTGACAGGTATTTTCAGTGCCCATAGTCCGCCAACCTAACCTTCTCACCAATAATCTACACAGAAACAGATGGAATATTCAAGTGTTTAGACAACACTTTGGCTAAAACCAAGGGGCAGTTCACCCAAAAATTACAAATCTGTCATAATTTCTGTTATGCTATCTAGGCTATTAAAATGTCTTTGCACATTTTCCAGACTGCGCTTTGTTGGTTAATGCAGATATATTCTATCATTTTATGTTGAAAATACTATAGCTATTTAAAAGTTAAAAGTTCCTTCCATGTCATCATTTCTGTTTTAGCTAAAATGGGCCATCATTGTGAACAAAGTAATGGGCACTTTTAATATATTTACTATTATTTCTAACTAAATTAATAACTATACATTGCAAGAAATGTATTATGGGATTACAAATAAATATGTTAAAATGTGTATAGTAGAGACAGAATACCCGAGTTCGGACTCAGACTTGAGTAATATTTACTCTGTCTCGACTCGGACTCGAGCCGTTCTGACTTTTTTCAGAGTCCGGCTGAATCCATGGCATTTGTGGTGCAATGAAAAACAAACAAACAAATGAACAAAAAAACAACATCACATAGGGTGACCATACGTCCTCTTTTCCCCAGACACAGAGCCGGCCCAAGACATAAGCGAACTAAGCGGATGCTTAGGGCCCCGGTGGCCACCAGGGGGCCCCCAAGAGCACATGAAATGACAGCTTGATTTCAATTTTTTTTTTTTTTTTTTTGTGATTATACTGTCAATGGACAATGGTAATTATACAAAAACGCAATATTAAACGCAATATTATGTTAACGGGCTGCAGGATGCAAGCACATTCAGACAGCAATGTAAAAAAAAAGGACATATCATCTGGTGCAGAGAAAAGGAAAAAGAAGAAAACAGAGGAAGAGAAAAAAACAGCATGATAAAGGTATGTTAAGTAGATAGGCTATGTTACGAGCTAACATTAGCTGGCTAGTTAGTTAACATAGCCTATGTAGCATATCTTCTTTTTTAGGAAAGTTTGATTAAACATCCGTAAATAGCCTTGACATATTAATATATTATTAGTACAACATATTACTTAGCAAGTTTTAGATGAAAGTTTTTGTCTTCTGTGTAAAAATAACTTTCCTGTGTATATATTTTGTAATAAAAACAAGCTTCTGTTCCATAAACTTGGTACTGATAACAACTTAACATTATTTACATTAGTCTACCATTTTGGGATCTTTGCTATTATATCCCAATATCATTATGCCTCAGTTAGCAAGTTATAGATTAAGAGTTGTTGTTTTAGGTGTACAGATGTCTTGCTGCTGTGTATAATAATTTGTGTTGAGAAAATAACATTCTGTTCTGTCAAATATGTACTTCCTTAGGAGCACTGTTGAAATATTTTGGAGCCCCAAGTGCCAGTGCTACAGCGAGGAGCACTTCCCAGCACGTGCATCCACTGATCCTACTGTTCCTTCCATGTCTGTTTCAACCTCAGCAGATGTGGCAAGTTGATAGCACAGCAGCATTTGTATTTGCTCAGTTTACTGTAGAATATCCTGAGATTAATATTTCTAATTATAATTATTAATGTAATTTCCTTATAGGTCCTTATACTTCTGTGGTCATTGGGATCGATGTCACATCTACCCCTTAGCAACTTCCAGCCTACACCATGGATCAGCAGCTCCTCCAGTTGACCCAGCTGAGCAGTTATCTATCCTGTCCGACTCAGAAAGGACTGATCTGGTAAGCAGAGGGTCACTTCCTATAAAGGAAAACTTCACATTCCCTGAAAAACCTGATGGCCGAAGCTTCCACTACCACTACACCTACAGAAAATTAATTAATGGGGAAAAAATGTAAGTGGAGCTGGCTCAATTATTCAAAAAGAAATGATGCAGTCTACAGCTTCTGCTGCAAATTGTTCTCTAGGAAGTCCACAAAAGTGGTAACTGAGGGACAACAAGATTGGGTAAATATAGGTGTGCTACTGTTACAATTAAAACCATAGAAGGGGAAAATCATGCCAGGCAGACATTGGAATGTTGTAAGCAACACAGCTACAACTAATATAATTGATAAGGGGTGTGTTAGATTTATAGTGTGCGAATAATCAAACATTGACAATATTCAATCATATTGGCGGCACCGAGTGGCCCCCAAATCAAATTCTGCTTAGGGTCCCATAAAGGCTTGGGCCGTCCCTGCCCAGTCATGTCCTATTTTTCAAAAGAAAAAAGCGTCCGGTTGGGATTTCAAAATTGCCTCAAAATGTCTGGGATTTGGCTTTGTCTTCATAATAATGTGCTCTCTACAGTTAGCACTATCATACACTCTGTGTATTTGATATTGCGCATCAGTTTTCATGTGTATATGTCCTTACGTGTGATTATTGTGGCTAAGAGTGGCAGCGCACACTCTTTCAAAGTACTTCTCTCTCTCTCTCTCTCTCTCTCTCTCTCTCTCTCTCTCTCGCGCACGCTCGCTCGTGCTGTATGTGTGTGCGCAAACATGATTGCCACACGTGCTCTGCCACTCTCATCCAGAAACATCAATAACATAAGTACATTTTTAAAAGTATGTTCCCAACTCTGCAAACTATTAAATAGAACAAATGTTTTATCAGACTCACGTTTCAATGCAAAGCCATTTCTAACTGAAAATGTTGACTATCGAGACAAAATCAAATATGCTACATATTAGGGATATTTAAGCTAATATGATGGATGAAACAGACCATGGTTGAAATTGTACAACTCAGTCATCACATATTTGTAGTGCTACCTGTGTGTTACCTGTAAAGCTGCACTTGCGTTTCAATGGCAAAAAAGTCAGAAAATACAATGAAGAACACAAATGAGGGGAGAAGTCTCCTATTATCCATACTAAGTATAATGTGAAAAGAATGAAACATCAGCTCAAAAGAGTTTGATCTTGACTTTAGGGAAGTCTGGACACAGCAGGAGGACTGTAAACTTTGAAGTGTAATACTGTACTATATAAATATTTGTTTCTGTTTTTATGTGTCACGAACGCCGGTGAAAGCGCCTCCTCAACTGGCCACCGGAGATCTAACTCACCCGAGTTTTAACCTTGAACCACTCTTCCCATAACCCCACATACCTGGCCCGATTACCCCACAGCTGTTCCCTATCACCTCCACTCTATTTAAACCACGCGTGTCTGTGCCATCATTGCAAGTCTTGTTTGCCCCGGCTGCATTTCTGAGCGTACTGATTCTAACTTCTATTGATCTCCGGTGTATTGACCTTGCCTGTTCTAACACCACGATCGTCTGCCGCCTGCCCTTTGTTGCATTAACGCCGGTCTACCTGATTCCGATATCTGCTGCCAGCCTCGATCCTCTGCCTGTCTGACCTTGTTACATTCCAGTCTGCTCACTAACTGAACCTTGCCTGTTTTGACCTTAACCTTGTTTCTGAATAAAAACCGCAAATGGATCCCAACCAACCTGAGTCTGCGTTACAGAAGACTTCACCACTCACGATCCAGCGGTCTTTTCCCGAGTGTCGGAAGAAATCTCCGCCCAAGCGAATCTACTGGCCTCCCATCAGCATCAACTTGGCCGTCTCACTTCATTGATGGAGGAGGTAATGAGGTCCATCCAAGGGCTGCAGCAGCCTGCACCTCAGCCTGTGCCCGCAGCGCCTTCCACCAGCCAAGCGCCCGCTGCTCAGCCTTTCCTCGCCGCCCATTGCCCGAGAAATTTGATGGTAAGCCCTCCAAATGCAAGGGGTTCGTTATGCAATGTTCCATCTTCCTGTCCAGCAACCAGCTCTTTACCCCACTGATGAGAGTAAAATCATGTTTGTGTGCTCCCTGCTCACGGGAAGAGCGCTCGAATGGGCTACCGCCGTCTGGACCAACCAGGGCTTAAACCAGACCTCTTTTGACACCTTCATGCAACGTCTTTCTGAGGTTTTCGGCGGATTTCGCGCTGTCCTTCCGCACCCTCGCCACTCAGACTGTCTGGGTTGAAGACACGCTCAAGCTGCTCTTCCGTCAGGGTCTAACTTTATTGACGAAGCTTTGGTCCGACAACATAAAATTCCTCTGACCTCCTGTGATCCTCCCTTAACAGTGGCAGCACTAGATGGGCGTCCGCTGGGAACCGGCCAAGTTCATCACTCCACCACCAACATCACTCTACGAGTCGGGGTGCTGCACACCGAAAGCACACGTTTCTTCATCATTCACTCCCCTCACAACCCGGTCATCCTTGGTCTTCCCTGGTTACGTGAACACGACCCACAAATTTCCTGGCGGGACAACCAGATCACGCGACGGGGCTTAGATTGCATGTCCAGATGCCTTAAACCCGTCAACCCTACCACCGTGGGCAACACTAAGGTCCTGAAGGAGCCTGACGACTCACCTTTAATACCTCCCAAATATGCTGACCTCAGTGAAGCATTCAGCAAGTCCAAAGCATTGCAACTACCGCCCCACCGCTCAAGTTACTGCACCATTGAACTCATGCCCGGCACCTTAACACCTAGAGGCTGGATCTTCCCCTTGTCCGAACCCGAATCGGACGCCATGAAACGCTACATCGAGGAGGAGCTGGCAAAGGTATTCATCCGCCCGTCTACATCACGAGCCGCCACAGGGTTCTTTTTCGTGGGCAAGAAGGACGGGTCTCTCCGCCCCTGTATTGATTACTGTGGCTTGAACGACGTCATGATCAAGTTCCGGTACCCCTACCTCTAGTCCCAGCGGCGTTAGAACAGCTCAGAACCACCAAGATTTACACCAAGCTCGACCTGCGCAGCGCATATAATCTGATCCGCATTCGGGAGGGGGACGAGTGGAAGACGGCCTTCTCAACCACCAGTGGGCACTATGAATACCTTGTGATGCCGTTCGGCCTGTCCAACAGACCCTCTGTGTTCCAGTCTTTCGTTAATGACCTTTTCAGGGACATGCTGAACCAGTGCCTGATCGTCTACATCGACGACATACTAATCTACTCCAACTCACTGGAGGAACACGTCACCCAGGTCAGGGCAGTCCTGAAACGGCTCATCAAGCACCAACTATACGCCAAGGTGGAAAAGTGCGAGTTCCACCTGACCTCAGTCTCCTTCTTTGGGTATATCATCAGTCCTGAAGGGGTGGCTATGGACGAAAGCAAGGTGCACGCCGTCCTGAACTGGCCACAGCCGAACACAGTAAAGGAGCTCCAATGCTTCCTAGGATTCGCCAACTTCTACCGACGATTCAATCAGAACTACAGCACAATCGCTGCACCGCTCACCTCCATGGTAAAGGCAGGCTATACCAAACTTCACTGGACCACCGACGCAATTCAGGCTTTCAACCTATTGAAGGATCATTTCACCTCAGCCCCAAACCTGCACCATCCAGATCCCAACACCCCTTTCATGGTAGAGGTCGACGCATCTAACACCGGCATTGGTGCCATCCTCTCCCAGCACCAGGGAAACCCCCCCAAGCTGTTCCCATGCACCTTCTACTCGCACAAGCTCTCGCCGGCCAAACGGAACTATGACGTGGGCAATCGCGAACTATTGGCCATGAAAGTGGCCTTCGAGGAGTGGCGTCACTGGTTGGAGGGAGCAAGACACCCCTTCCTTGTCCTCATGGACCACCGCAACCTGGAATACCTATGCTCAGCTAAGAGACTCAACCCCAGACAAGCCAGGTGGGCACTGTTCTTTACACGGTTCAATTTCTCCATTTCGTACCTCCCCGGATCAAAGAACGTCAAGGCCGACTCGGTGAATGGGTATCAAACCTGCAACATGGCCAAGACCCCAAGACAACCCCCAGCCGGCCTGCTTCAGCCTCTGCCCATACCTCAGTGACCATGGTCCCACATCGCCATCGACTTTGTGACCGATCTACCAGTCTCTCAGGGGTACACCACCATCCTCACCATCGTTGACCGTTTCTCAAAGGGGTACCACTAACAAAGCTCCCATCAGCTCTTGAAACTGCATAGCACCTCTTCCACTACGTCTTCCACTACTACGGGCTCCGTCTCGGACCGAGATCCCCAATTCACCTCCAGGGTCTGGGCAGCCTTCTTCCACCTGCTAAATGTCAGCATTAGCCTCACATCTGGATATCATCCCCAGTCGAACGGCCAGACAGAGTGACTGAACCAGGAAATCATCAAATTCCTACTCATGTACTGCCAAGAAAACCAAGCCGACTGGAGCCTCTTCCTTCCCTGGGCCGAGTACGCACAAAACTCCATCCTCAAGCCCTCCACTAACCTAACCCCCTTCCAGTGCGTACTGGGGTACCAACCTCCTCTGTTCCCCTGGTCAGGCGAACCTTCAGAAGTGCCCGCGGTGAACAGCTGGCTGCAACGTAGCGAGGCCGTATGGAACCAGGCCCACGTCCACCTCCAACGTGTCATAAGAAGATCAAGGGAACAAGCGGACCAGCATCGTCGTCCCTGTCCCAACTACGCCCCAGGACAGTGGGTATGGCTCTCGACGCGTTACCTCCGCCTCCGCTTACCCTGCAAGAAGCTCAGCCCCAGGTATGTGGGTCCCTTCAAAATCATAAAGAAAATTAACTCAGTGTCGTTTAGCCTCCAACTGCCCTGTAACTATCACATTTCCCCTACCTTTCATGTGTCTCTGCTGAAACCGGCCGGTGGTCCGCGGTCTGAGGAGGAGGAAGTGAACCCCGGCCCCCCTCCCATACTCGTGGACGGTGAAGAAGCGTTCTTGGTGCGGGGTCTGCTGTACTCCAGACGTCAGCAATGCCGAATCCAATATCTGGTGGACCGGGAGTACGGTCCGGAGGAGAGAACGACATCCTCGACCCCAACCTCATCACAGAGTTTCACAGAACCAACCCAGAGAAACCGGCCCCTCGACCCCTAGGTAGACCCCGACGTCGGTCGCACCCTCGCTTCAGGAGCCGCTCACAGTAGGGGGGCTCTGTCATGGACTCCGGTGAAGGCGCCACCTCAACCGGCCACCGGAGATCTAACTCACCCGAGTTGTAACCTTGAACCACATTTCCCATAACCCCACATACCTGGCCCGATTACCCCACAGCTATTCCCTATCACCTCCACTCTATTTAAACCACGCATGTCTGTGCCATCATTGCGAAGTCTTGTTTGCCCCGGCTGCATTTCTGAGCGTACTGATTCTAATTTCTATTGATCTCCAGTGTATTGACCTTGCCTGTTCTAACCACCACGATCATATGCCGCCTGCCCTTTGTTGCATTAACGCCTGTCTACCTGATTCCGATATCTGCTGCCAGCCTCGATCCTCTGCCTGTCTGACCACGAACTCTGTTGCCTGTTACATTCCAGTCTGCTCATTAACTGAACCTTGCCTGTTTTGACCTGAAGCTTGTTTCTGTATAAAAACCGCAAATGTGTTACAATATGTTGTTGTATTTAATTTTATGGGCATTATTAAATGTTTTAATATTACCATTTATTAAATGTATTAAACACATTAAATGTATTTCACCCATAATTTTAGATAAAACTAAACAATTGAATGGACAAATAAAAAATGAGAATAAAAACTGATAAAAATAATAACAACTGACTGTAATGACTCAATAACTCAGCTTTCAATTTCTTTAATCTATGTTTGAGTGGAGGGAAATATCAACAAATAATTGAAATGTCAACAGAACGTAATAATAATTATGTTGAAGGACAGTTTTGTCTTTATACACCTAAAGCATATGCTTTCATTTGTTCAGCAGGAAACTAAACTTTTGTTTTTTGCATTTTTATTGGCAAATTGTTTTTCTTAGATGTGAAGGTTAAAATAAGCTTCAAATATTGATGTTGAGTTTATTGTTAAAATTTTAATTCAGATTCATGAATGGATTCATTCGAACTTGGACTCGGCCTGTTATGGACTTGGACTGGACTCTTGTCTCAATTGTTTAAAGACTCAGACTTGAATAAGATGGACTCAATCCTAACACTAGCGTGTAGTGGGAGAGTTGTGTGTTAGAGAGAGATCGAGGTGGATAAATGAAAACATCTAGGTTACGTATGTAACCTCCGTTCCCCGATGGAGGGAACGAGACGTTGTGTCAGAGAAGCAACACTATGGGTCTCTCTTGAGCACCGATATTCACCTCTGAACTATGAAAAAAGGCCAATGAGAGTTGGCAACCAGTATTTGCATGTCCCACCCCCGGACATACGGGTATTTAAGCGGCGCAAATACGGGAGTTCGTTCAGGATTTTTCTGAGGAGCAGGAAATTGTCCGGCCACAACAGTGGCTCGGCTCAGCGACGTGGCAGGGGAGACACAACGTCTCGTTCCCTCCATTGGGGAACGGAGGTTACATACGTAACCTAGACTCTCCACGTTGTGTCAGAGAAGCGACACTAGGGGTCCATTTATAAAAGTGCCATGCGCTGAGCCGTGTACGTGAACTGCTGATAGAGGAGCGAGCAGGTATTCTTACGTGCAGAACGACCAACTGTATCAGGCTGCACATACCCTTCCCCAATGCCCCATTCAAGCCATCAGACTCCTTATCGTTACCCTGGAGGGGGGAACAAGGTGATGGCCGCCAACATGGGAACGGGCCAGCCTGGCTGGGCCTCTTTTCTCTCTATGTTTCTCGCATAGAGCAACTACGGCTGGGGCCCTTACACACATTGAGGGAAGGGGGTCTAAGCCCTCTACATCACATGGCCTAACTTAGGACCTATGTGAAAAAGTTGGTGCGGTGGTAGATCCAGCCTTGTAGAGGGGGGAAGCATACAGCACTGCGACCGAGGCAGCTGTAACTGCCTAAGGGAAACACAGAGTCAACTCGTGAGGGGACAGTACCGTGGTATTACACACAGGGGGAGTCTGAACAGGAGGCCTTACCTGTGGAGCACCTATACCAGTACAGGGTAGCTTGCGGTACCCGCAGTGGTTTGGGTCGGCGAGTTCCTCCGCAGAACTGCGACCCACGAGGGCTAGGGAGGAGTCAACCAGTGTCCCAAAGATGGGATCTCCTGGGAACGACGGCGCACTGTTTTCCTTTGGTTAGGGGGAACCCTTGAGCGCCGATATTCACCTCTGAACTATGAAAAAAGGCCAATGAGAGTTGGCAACCAGTATTTGCATGTCCCGCCCCCGGACATACGGGTATTTAAGCAACCCTTGGATTGATCCAAGATGGCAGCACGGTAGCACGCAGCGGCCACTCCGGATCCACAATGGTGCTATTTTTGTTAAAAAAGCCCGACTTTTGCAGCACATGGACATCGGAGCAACCGGTGTTCGTGTCTACCATCGCCAGACACTACTAAAATATAAGACTCATGCAAAAACCAAGCTGTATGATGACCTGCAGGAGGCGCTACACATACTCGGCTTGCTGCGGAGACCAGGCCTCCAGTCCTCGGCGCCACCTGATGCTGGTGGCTGGGGGAGAGGATGTCGTAAGCGGTGTGCGAGAAAGCGGAAGCGCGGCAAGAGGGCGGGGGTCCATGCTAGGCTAAAAACAAACCCTAGCCGGCCGGCTCTCCCATCTATCCTGCTCTCAAATGTTTGCTCCCTGGACAATAAACTGGACTATATCTGAATCCAGCAGGCTACGCAGCGTGAGTTTAGAGATTGCTGCGTCTTTGTTTTCACGGAGACGTGGCTCAGCGACAGAGTTCCGGATGCCGCCATTCAGCTAGACGGGCTCGCCTCGTTTCGTGCCGACAGAAATACAGCTCTCTGCGGTAAGACTCGCGGTGGTGGCTTGTGTGTTTACATCAACACGGAATGGTGCAAGAACTCTATGCTAGTCTCTAGTTACTGTTCATCGCTGTTGGAGCTTGTGACTGTTTGTGCAGACCTTTTTATCTACCACGGGAATTCACCACTGTTTACATAACTGGAGTTTACATTCCCCCCAGCGCTAACGCTAAGGAAGCGCTCTCTGAACTGTATGGGGCTATGAGCGAACTGCAGAACGCTCACCCCGACGGACTGTTTATTGTTGCCGGAGATTTCAACCATGCGAATCTCAAGACAGTGCTCCCTAAATTCCATCAGTATGTGGACTTTGCAATGAGAGGGGCGAACGCACTTGATCTTGTTTACACAAACATCGCAGAGCGTGCGGGCGGAGCCCGCCCCCACCTCGGCTACTCAGACCACATCTCTGTTATGTTAATTCCAGCATACAGACCGCTCATCAGACGCACAAAACCGCTTCAGAAGCAGGTGAAAACCTGGCCAGCAGGAGCCATCTCTGCTCTTCAGGACTGTTTTGAGTGTACTGACTGGCACATGTTCAGGGAGGCTGCAACATATGGCGATTCTACCAACTTGGAGGAATACACAGCATCAGTGACCAGCTACATCAGCAAATGCATTGATGATGTCACTTTCTCAAGACCATCACCACACGCTCCAACCAGAAGCCGTGGATGACTGCGGAGGTGCGACGCTGCTGAGATCCCGAGACTCCGCCTTCAGAGCAGGTGATAAGGCAGCCCTAAGAACAGCTAGGGCCAAACTGTCACGGGCAATCAGAGAGGCAAAGCGCGCACACGCCCAGAGAATCCACAGTCACTTCCAGGACAGCTGTGACACGCGGAGCATGTGGCAGGGCATCCAGGCCATCACCAACTACAGGACAACATCAGTTGCCTGTGACAAAGATGCCTCCCTTCCAGATGCGCTGAACGACTTCTACGCTAGGTTTGAAGTGCAGAACGACGTTGTGGCGAGGAAGACCACCCCTCCTCCCAACGACCAGGTGTCTTACCACGGCAGATGTGAGGAAAACTCAACCCACGGAAGGCCGCTGGACCAGACAACATTCCTGGCAGAGTGCTCAGAGGATGTGCAGACCAGCTAGCAGATGTTCTTACCGACATCTTCAACATCTCTTTGAGCAGCGCTGTCGTTCCAACGTGCTTCAAGGCCACCACCATCATCCCCATGCCAAAGAAGTCTTCAGTGTCCTGCCTCAACGACTACCGTCCCGTCGCACTTACACCTATCATCATGAAGTGCTTCGAGAGGCTCGTCATGAGGCACATTAAGGCCCAGCTGCCCCCTCACTAGACCCACTGCAGTTTGCGTATCGTCCAAACCGTTCAACGGACGATGCCATCGCCACAACCCTCCATCTGGCCCTCACCCACCTAGACAATAAGGACTCATACGTTTGAATGCTGTTCATAGATTTCAGCTCAGCATTCAACACAATCATTCCCCAGCACCTGATTGGAAAGCTGAACCTGCTGGGCCTGGACATCTCCCTCTGCAACTGGATCCTGGACTTCCTGACTGGGAGACCTCAGTCAGTCCGGATCGGGAACAGCATCTCCACCACCACCACACTGAGCACTGGGGCCCCCCAGGGCTGTGTGCTCAGTCCACTGCTGTTCACTCTGCTGACTCACGACTGTGCAGCAATGCACAGCTCGAACCACATCATCAAGTTCGCCGATGACACGACCGTGGTGGGTCTCATCAGCAAGAACGACGAGTCAGCATACAGAGAGGAGGTGCAGCTGCTGACGAACTGGTGTAGAGCCAACAACCTGTCCGTGAATGTCGACAAAACAAAAGAGATGGTTGTTGACTTTAGGAGAGCACAAGGTAAACACACTCCGCTGAACATCGACGGCTCCTCTGTGGAGATCATCAAGAGCACCAAATTCCTTGGTGTTCACCTGGCAGAGAACCTCACCTGGTCCCTCAACACCAGCTCTATCACCAAGAAAGCCCAGCAGCATCTCTACTTTCTTCGAAGGCTGAGGAAAGCACATCTCCCACCCCCCATCCTCACTACATTCTATAGAGGGACTATTGAGAGCATCCTGAGCAGCTGCATCACTGCCTGGTTTGGGACTTGCACCGTTTCGGACCGCAAAGCCCTGCAGAGGCTAGTGAGGACAGCTGAGAAGATCATTGGGGTCTCTCTTCCCTCCATCAAAGACATTTACAAAAAACACTGTATCCGCAAAGCAACCAGCATTGTGGACGACCCTACACACCCCTCACACAAACTCTTTACCCTCCTGCCGTCTGGCAAGAGGTACCGAAGCATTCGGGCCCTCACGGCCAGACTGTGTAACAGCTTCTTCCCCCAAGCCATCAGACTCCTCAATACTCAGAGACTGGTTTGACACACACACACACACCTGTCCTGAGTTGCACTTTAATTACTGTCACTTTATAACTGTCTGCTTCCCCAATAACTGCTATGTGCATAGAACACTATCTCATAGTATGTTATGTTTACGTTTTTAGAAACTGTCATCTTTTTGCACTACTGTGTACTGGTCGGCGCTGCACTGTGTCTATTGTCCTGTTCATTGTCAGACATTTGTTGTACTGTCCCGTACTTTGCACATGTTTGCACGTGCACTTTATATAGGTATATATAGGTATTTTATATATGTATTTTATTTCGTTGTGTTGTCTCATGTGGTCCTGTGTTGGTCCTTTGTTGTTTTTATGTAGCACCATGGTCCTGGAGGAAAGTTGTCTCGTTTTGCTGTGTACTGTACTAACTGTATATGGTTGAAACGACAATAAAAACCACTTGACTTGACTTCACTTGACTTTAAAGGGCGCTAGGTGCAAGCGGTTCACCCGGTCAGATTGTCAGCGTGCTACTGAGTTCTACGGGCTCGGACCTGAGAAAACATGAGACGATACTGACTCAACTCAGAGATTATAGAATCTCACAAAAGTGTTAGGTGTTGCCCAGCCCGCTGCTCTACAGATGTCTGCTAGGGCGGTGCCCCTAGCCAGTGCCCATGAGGACGCAACAGTCCTGGTGGAGTGAGCTCGGACCCGCAAGGGGAGGGGGGCACGGCCTGGGTGTGATAAGCCAGGGAAATGGCATCGACAACCCAGTGGGCGAGTCTCTGCTTGGAGACAGCATTCCATTTCTGCTGTCCCCCAAAGCAGACGAAGAGCTGCTCAGAGCGTCTAGTGTGCGGTCCAGATAGATACGTAAGGCACGTACTGGACACAGCAGTGAAAGGGCTGGGTCTGCCTCCTCCCGGGGCAGTGCTTGCAGGTTCACTACCTGATCCCTGAAGGGTGAACATCTTAAGATCACGAAAGTGTCTGCCGGACCGAACTCCAGGCAAGAGTCGCTAACAGAGAACGCTTGCAGGTCCCCGACCCTCTTGATGGAGGCGAGCGCGATCAGCAGGGCGGTCTTGAGAGAGAGGGCCCTGAGTCCAACTGAGTCTAGCGGCTCGAAGGGGGGTCTCTGGAGTCCCGTGAGGACAACCGAGAGATCCCAGGAGGGGAACAGGTTAGGCCGGGAGGGAGTCAATCTCCGGGTACCTTTTAAGAACCTGACAATTAAGTGGCGCTTACCAAGAGACTTGCCGTCTACCGTGTCGTGGTGGGCCACGATAGCGACGACATACACCTTGAGGGTGGAGGGGGACAGCCTCCTCTCCAGCCTCTCCTGTAGAAACACGAGCACTGACCTAACCGCGCACTTCTGTGGGTCTTCGGCTCGGGAAGAACACCAGTCTGCGAACAGACGCCACTTTAGGGCGTAAAGATGCCTGGTCGAGGGGGCTCTGGCTTGGTTGATCATATCTATGACAGTCGATGGTAGGCCGGCTAGATCTTCCGCATCCCGTCCAGGGGCCAGACGTGGAGGTACCAGAGGTCTAGGTGCGGGTGCCAGAGCGTGCCCCGTCCCTGAGAAAGAAGGTCCTTCCTCAGGGGAATTCACCAAGGAGGGGCTGTCGTGAGGAGCGTAAGTCCGGGTGGGCCAGTAGGGGACCACCAGAATGACTTGCTCTTCATCCTCCATGACCTTGCATAGCACCTGTGCAAGAAGGCTCACTGGGGGAAATGCGTACTTGCGGCAGTGGGAGGTTTCTTGGGAGGCAAACAGGTCTACCTGGGCCTTGCCGAACCGGTCCCAAATCAGCTGGACCGACTGGGGGTGGAGCCTCCACTCTCCGCCAGGCAAGCTTTGTCTTGACAGCGCGTCCGCTACCACATTGAGGTTGCCGGGGATGTGAGTGGCGTGCAGTGACTTGAGTCGCTGCTGACTCCAAAGGAGGAGACGACGGGCGAGCTGTGACATGTGGAGGGAGCATACTCTGCCATGGCAGTTTATGTAGGCTACTACTGTGGTGTTGTCTGTCCTGACTAGGACATGCTTGCCACGAATTAACGGAAGAAACTTCTTCAGGGCAAGAGAAACAGCCAGCAGCTCTAGGCAGTTGATGTGCCAATGCAGCGGGCCTCGGTTCCACCGGCCTCTGGCTGCGCACCCGTTGCACACGGCGCCCCAACCCTATTTGGAGGCGTCGGTTGTAACCAGAACGCGTCGGGACACCTGCTGCAAGGGTACTCCTGGCCGTAGAAAGCAGAGGTCTGTCCAGGGTTTGAAGGTTTGGCGGCAGGCAGTGGTAACTTTCACGTTGTGCGTGCCGCGGCGCCATGCTCGTCTCGGGACTCAAGTCTGGAGCCAGTGCTGAAGTGGTCTCTACCGCATCCAGCAACAACACAGGGGCGGAAAGGCATCTTGAAAAAGACGCGTCCTTAAAAGGACGTTCAACGCCGCTGTGTTTTGCTCTTTTAGAGGAAATTACTCTTTTAAATAAAATCACTCTTTTATGAAAAAAACTTGTGAGAGTTCTTTAATCTGTGCTATGGAAGTGCCCAGGGGCAGGAAGTGCACAGCCGTGCAACAGGAGAAAGCTGCTGTTGTGCACCGTAGAATCCAACAGCATGCAGCAGAGGTATAGCAGGAACTCGGTGTGTACACGCAGCAGTTGCAGACACGACCATCGGCTCCGAAGAAACTTTCTGAATGAACTCCTGTATTTGCGCCACTTAAATACCCGTATGTCCGGGGGCGGGACATGCAAATACTTGTTGCCATCTCTCATTGGCCTTTTTTCATAGTTCAGAGGTGAATATCGGCACTCAAGAGAGACCCCTAGTGTCGCTTCTCTGACACAACGTGGAGAGAGCGACAGAAGGGGAACAACATTTAAAATATCTCTTTTAAGTCACTTTATAAAGTGGCCCATTTTAACTGAAACCTTTAGCTGATGGGGGTTTGCTTACATCGGCCAGCAACTAAACAGTCTTTTGATCATATATTAAGGTTATTTTGCAAAGCACATATTTTCTTCTTATAAAGACCATCATAACATAATTCACGATAGCTTACAGTTAGATGTTCAATAGTTTCTTTGAAATAAATAAACCAGTGGTTTAGTGCAGTTGGCATGCCAAGGCACTAATCCTGTTTTTGGCATACATAAAATTTTATTGAGATGAGGACACTGTCAAGCTCACAAAATGACCAAAAAGCAAATAATTAAATAAATAATATAAAATGTAAATAAAATATAAAATTAGATAAAATAGTTCATATAACTCATCCACAATATTCTGTACTTTTGAAGCTATTTGACATCATTGACGTATATTCACTCAACGTATTTGAATATACACTACCGTTCAAACGTTTGGGGTCACTTGAATGAAATGTTCTCTTGATCTTAAAAAATCTTTTGATCTGAAGGCATATGCTAAAATGTTTGAAATTCATTTTATTCTAAAATGTGGAATGGAGAATGAGTAAGTGACCCAAAACATTTGAACGGCAGTGTACTTGAACATGAATGAGCTTAGCTTTTTTTTGGCTGCATGTCAATTACAAAATATGACAACAATATTAAAACTAATCAGACCAACTAGCCTTCAATCCCATTACTTAAGAGAGCACAACTACTGCAAACGTAGAGTTTACAGTTTCAATGTGCTTTTAAATCTTTGCTCTTTTCATGGACAGTAAGCTTTGCTTTGTTGAAGTGGACTTCCATTTGCAGGAATGTATCATTAAACCCTTCTATTTTGCTGTCTGGAGAGCCACTCTTTCACTTATCTTTTTCCTGTGAAAGTAGGATTTGATTTCTATTGTAAGTAGAAAACATGCAGGTGTTTTTCCATCTCAGCTTATTCTGAGTTCAGGTCCTCAGAGTCTGGATTCGACTCGTCTATGGGACTTTCACAGATCGGCTTTCACACAAACAATACCTCACACTCTGTGCTTTAAGGAGAGTACACTATAAGCAGGGAAATGCATTTTAGACCAGTTGCTCTTAAATGGACTTGCTTAAGTACTCTGATTTTACATTGGACATCAAATGGAGAGTCAAGCATTGTACCAAAATTGTATATTGTGCTAAAGTAAACAAAGATCTCCCTAAAGTCAAAAGTCAGGATGATGGCATGTCACACAACCTATCCATGTTGGCATCTGTCTAATTTGACTAGTTTCTACCAACTCGAATTTGTGCCAAAATACAGCAAATATATGCATGATAATATAGTTGGTTGCATTTTATTATTTGCAATTACCATTTTTTTCCTGCAGTTAATGACCCTATGAGAACAGCGACACATTTTGAGGTCATGACCAACCTGTTCTCAAACAGTGAGTGTTATAGATGCTGTGCAAATTTACCTTTTAAATGGTAACAGCACTTTTTATTGTCATTACCCTTTTAAATCCATTGTGTCAATAAAAATAGAATGTTTCCAAGGAATAATATAGGTAAATAAAATATATAGTCAAATTAATAACGAGGAATAATAAGTATTTGTAGTAGGGCATGATGAAAAGTTAACTGTGTGTTCAGAACAAACATGCATAATGGCAAAAGTAAATCTTGCAAGGGTGTTACCCATAGATCTGGTGTCTTAAACCTTTCAGCAACATGTTGAAAGAAGATAATTAATCTGTACTTATGATCTATACTCTATGTTTCACTTATAAGTTGACAGCTAAACTCACCATTTCAAGAAAAACTGTAGTTTTTTAAAATTACACATGATTTCTCATGCATGCATTTTCATTTGGCCCTGTAAGACAGCCAGTGATTAACAGACGTATTGATCCCCCGAGAAGCTTTGTGGTGGTGATGTGGCATGTTTAATTTACTGCCTGTCTTTAATCCAACCCAGCTACTTTGAAATTTTGAGGGTGCCTCCAGCAGGTACTGTCACCAACAGGGCTGGACTGGGAAGAGAAATCGGCCCGGGACTTTACATGGCAATTGGCCCAAATGTTGTTGAGCTGTCCTTTTCTGCATATCGCGGCACCGTTTTGTGGTCCGTTCTGCATAATGTGACGGCTCATTTTTGCTTATCGCGGCCCATTAGGCACATTTCGCAGACGCACCACCGGCACGCTTGGTTCTCCCGCTGGCCAGTCCGCCCATGATCGGCCCCAAAGTGCGTCGCCCACCGAGAAAATGCCCGATATGCCAGATTGTCAGTCCAGCCCTGGTAACCAACATAGTAAATTGGCTGTCTAGTCATTTATTCATGCTTTTGGCAGTTCTCTTTTGTCAAATGTCAGTATTGCTAAACAAAATCAGTTGAACTCCAGGGTCTACATTGCAAGGACAGCCGGATCATTAAGATTTGCACTGTACAACATTAGGAAAATTAGACCTTTGTTATCTGAGCATGCTGCACTGCCTATGCCGATGGCTGCTCGTGTCAAGTTCAAGGTATTTGTGCTCATATATAGAACAGCCACTGGTTCTGCACTCCCTTATCTACACTCACTACCTCAAGTCTATGTGTCCCCCAGAAGCTTGCAATCGGCAGGTGAGGAATTCTTCTCTCAATCAAGACTTTCACAACTGTCTCAAGCTGCTTCAATAGGGGAATTGATTTTAATAATAACTTTTAAAGCCAGAATAACATGAGCTCAGCGGTTGTTAAGTGATTATATATGTTTTATATATTTATATATTATATTTTTCAAAAAACTTAAAATATATTGATTCTATACAATCAAAAATTTGAAAAAAATTATATTTTTACATAATTTTTAATTTGATTAAGTAATTTGCTATGCTTGATGGAATTGTTGTTCATTCCCTCATTAAAGATGTTAGGTACACAGTAAAAAAGTGGGCAGGCACTTTTGCACTCTATTAAGGTTTTGTCTCATGTATCAACAAGCTGTACAGAAACTACTGAAGTAATTAGCGTAGTTCAGTGAAATCCTCAGATTCAGAATTTCGGCCCATCAAGAAGGAATAGAGCTGTTCAGAATGTAGTCCAAAAATCTGCAAAATAATTAGCATTTTTGAGCCACGGGTTAACCTTTGGATTTCCCTGTGGCATTTTATGATGGTAGTTCCGGATTTTTGGCTAAAATAAGGTCTGTAGAAAGCAGCATTACTTGAATATGGACTTGAATATTACTTGGACGTTTTGTTCTACAACATAAATGACACACACTCATGTCACGTCGTCATCATCTTTTGTGTTCTGAGACTTTTATGTTGAAGGTTTTTCCATCATGCACCGTCCAGACACCCTCATCACACACACCTATTCCCCATTCCCTTTGATCGTTGTTCCCAGCTGTTCATTGTAATTTCTTTTGTTTTGTATATATAGACCTCATGTTTCTTCCACGGTTCCACCCTCAGAGTCTTCCACGGCTCAGAGACTTCTCCTGAGACTCCTCCTCCAGTGGCTCCGCCTGCTCCTCCTCCAGCGGCTCCACCCGCTCCTGAGACTCAATTCCCTGATCCTCCTGCGGCTCCGTCGGCTTCTCCAGCAGCTCCCCTTGCTCCCCCTCCAGTGACTCTGCCCACTCCATCTGAGACTCAAATCCCTGATCCTCCTGTGGCTCCGCCCGCTCCACCTCCAGATCCACCCCCTGAGTCTCATTTCCTTTCTACTCCTGCAACTCTGCCCAATTCATCTCTGGCGCCACTTTCGGCTCACAGTTACCTGCTCCACTAGCAGCTTCGCCCCTCCTTCCTGGCCATCTGCAGGCTCCTCCCATTGGACTCCTGGTCATCCATGGGCATCTACTTGGCCTCCTAATCATCCTCCATATCCTCCCTGGTCTCCTGGCCCACCACCAATCACAACCTGTATTTGTTGTCCTTATCTAGCAACTTGTTAGCAACATACCTTTATTAAAAAATGGTGAATTCCCTGTGAATATGTGAACTTCCTGAGTGAATGTATCCAATGACAGGGTGATTACTGAGATTCAGAGAGTAGTATGTGGCTGGTCATGTGATCCTAACATGGCTGCCCACATGAGGGGCCCCTCTCCATGTAGAATAAAACAGCTTTTATAAGGTTACAAATATGACTGATGTCTTCATCTCATGTGAGCGCTCTTGAGTTTAAACAAATGTTTCAAAATTACAGTTAAGTTCTTTAGAGGTAAAATGTATTAAATGAGAAAATAAAGTGTACCTTTAAAGTCTAACCACAAAGCATTTTTGGGACATCATTTGGGACCAAATTTGTTTTGACATTATGTTGCTAAGATAAATTGGTGCTGCAAGCCACAGCATGTACTGAGGTTCATTGGTTATAGATGGGAATGTATCATTGCCTCTGGTCCTGAATGCTCACAGAATTGCAGCAGGATTACCTGTTGTGGATTGCAGGTCTGTCTGACTAACATTAATGTGAACTAATCTACCCACAACAGTAATGCAGGATTAAACCTGATGTGAGCCCTTGCAGATAGTTCATCTCAGTTGAAGTGAGTAGGATCATTTAGAGAGTGATTGTCAATTCCTCCATCCTGTTTTATCGCCTCCTATTCTCATTTCCAAATAATTATGCCTGACATAATTGCCAATATACACAGCTGGGTTTCAGTGATTTTCAATGAGTTACAACATCACCTATGTGATCATATTTCCATAGTTGTAATAATTGTGCAAAGCATCAGAGGGGGTTCGTTCTTTATGAGAAATAAAACTTGAAATGTTCTACTCTCACAGTAAGAGGACCTGTTGGGGACATCAGAATCTTGTAAACATGTTGTTGATATGCAGTAATTGCTGATTTGAGGGTTTGCACTAAGGTACACCTTAACAAAAGATGTGCATGTATGAGTGACTTGAACCCAAGACATTGTGGGTAAAAAAACGACATGATGGGGCATTAGATACCTCTGTGACAGACAATCACAAGCACCTCAGTGCTTCTTTACATGATGTAATCATAACACAATCTCTGTTCCAAAACATAGTGAGCTGTCTCCCTACCTACTGCCTACAAAGACAGCTGCCTTCTAAGGCACAGTGAATTCGTTGACAGTAGTTCGAAAAAGTTCTGCTGCTGTAATTAGTCTGTGCTTTTCAAATTTAAACCACTGCCCCCAGTGTCCGAAGCTAGAAGTGTTGTTAAATGTATGGGCACGTGTGAGTTCCAGTTTCCTGGTATAATGTCCTCAAAGTGGTGCCAACAGCGAGTATTATTTTTGGTAAATGATGTAATACATTCAACAAGAATGCATATTTCATGAACCCTACATCCTAACCCAAACCTCAACACTAAACCTAAATGTCGATGGAGTAGAAATGTAATTTTAGAGCAAAAACACAACCTCTGAATCATATTCATCATTATTTAGGTAAATGCAAATACTTCCTGGTTTCCACAGGACCAGAAACCGTAACTCATAAAATGTTCACACAACATGGAATCAGTTGCACCACAGGGAAAAGAGAATGCATTTGAATTGCAAAAATATATGATGGAGAATAATTCAGGAGACAGTAGAGGGTGCTTGTCACTAAATCGGGAGAAAGGGTAGATCTCAGGGTACATGAACATTCAGAAGCAGCATGTCGATTTCCATGTGATCATGTTGTCTTAGAACAGTACCATTCAAACAGAACATGTCCTTTGTGTAAAAAAGCTGAATTGTAAAGCGATCAATCACAGTTGGTTGTTTTTAAAAGACCACCATGGAAAAAATTATTTCCAGATAAATAATGGCGCAGCAAGCTCTGCGAGCGATATCACAGAAAACGTACAAAAAGAATTGTGAAAAATGAGTAGAGACTATTTCAAAGACATAACAAAGAAAACAAAGAAGATGATGAAGTTCTGCTCATGGACATGCACTTTACTTACTACTACATGCCTTAAATGAAACTCTAAATATTTTAGAAATGTTATATGTCACTAACTTGGCAAACTTTGGGAAATCCAGTGATTATTTCATACTCAAATCTGCCCGATGTTTCAACCACTTAACCTTGTAAACACAACTCCAGGTCGTGTGCGTTTTCTCAAGGAATTTCCATCAAACCATCCTATCAGATTGCCTACTAGATCGAAAAAGCATTTTTCAATTTTGTTTTCCAGTTAAGTGCACAGACTGTGGGTTGTTTTACACTGAGACTACATGCACCATTGCATCGGGTTGGGGCTCCTGGCCAACCGACTGAAGCAGGAGGATCGCTGCCAGGGGCAGTGGAGACCCATTCCATCCACCGGAACGCGGCTGGGCGCTCCGTCCGCCAGGGGCCGTACGTAATAACGGGGGCTCCTCGGCCTGTGAGATCTAGGGAGGAATGTGACAGTGCGGAGTATGGGGCCGGGTCCTGATTCCGCACATCCGGCCCCTATTTAGGCTGATGAAGCCCGAGAGGGATAAAGGCGACTGGAGATGGCAGTTGGACAGAGGGTGTGTATTTGTCTTTTGGTTAAGTTTATTATTAAAATATTATTTATATTATCAAGCCGGTTCTCACCTCCTCATTCCATTGAACTGTGTTACAGATATTTAAAATAACAGTTATTTCTAAATTAAAAATAGTTACGTTTTAACTAGTTTAAACTATATTCTATCCATTCTTTTCAATAGTAAATTCATTAGAAGAATATTAATAATTAACATTTCTCTTGCTTTATCCACCATCTTGAATTTAAGTTTTCACTGAGCTCATCAGAATGCATTCTGGGATTGCCTTTTACACAAAGGATACATGTGATGATACCTTAGAATTTGGCCAAGAGAAAGTATCTTAGAAGGTAGCATAATGAACCTACCTTTTTTAACAGCCTTCGTCTATGACACCTTAAAATGCAGATCAATCGATTTTAGAACAGAGCAATGGTGACCACAAGAGAAACTGAAAGATATAGAGTGAAAGCAAGAGAAAGAAACAGAGGCCAATTTGGTCAAGTTCGCAGCCCTTTGTGTCATCTTTACTAAGAGTGATCTGAAAAAGGATGCAAGGCGCAATCTGATTATCATTGGAGCAGAGACAAGAGGACGATGGGTGTTTAATGCATAAATGCTGGAAAAAGTGATATTTTATTACAGCAAAAAGGCTTTCAAAAATTACAGGAAAAGGCTAGAAAATGTGTCTGCTTCGGATGGCACTAAAACCTGGTTTAACAGGGTCATAATTCATTTAAGTCTGATGGGTCCTGTCATTCATATGTGCAAATGTGCTGCCCTGATCCTGATTCGATCAACAGAAACTGCATTTTTGAGCAAAAACCACTTTGTTGCTATTACTGTGGTATTTCAAAGATGGATAAAAGCAAAAAAATTGGTTCTTCAGATTTCATTTTTTGATGTCCCATTCAATTGATCAGTTTATACTGTAGAAAACGACCATGTTTCCTTCCAAGGGGGCGGCCTTCTGTTACATGTATTACACAAAGCAGAGCAATTAGATGAGAGGAGCTGCATTTAAGATGATTTATGCCACACATTATGTCCCTAGAAATTCCCCATACTCACTTTACTTTTATATTTCCTTGAGAAAAAGGGAGATGTCAGAAGTTTAGTGAAAAGAATAATGTGAATAATGTGAAAAAATAAATACAAATAAAGTCCATTTTCATCAAATGAAATAAAAATAAAACATTAAATGATGCATTTTATATTTTAAGGAATATGATGGAGAAAGGAGCAAAACCGTGCTTGTAAAGTTTGTCATTAATCAGATGTGGCAGGGCCGTTTCTGAGCATATGGGGGCCATAAGCAAAATCCTGCTAGGAGACCCCTGATCCAGGGCCACCGAAGAATGACAGCAGAATACAGTCTTCAACAAATTTGTATAATTCTTCTATTTAAAATTGCGCTACAACGCTATTAAACCACTATAAAATTGACAAAAATGTGTCAGTCAAATATACACACCAATTATTCTAAAAATATATATCATTTATTGACACATTTCTATGAATATCAGATTTAGAGTTATACTCATAAAATATATAATTGGCTATATACAAACTGTCCTTGTGAAAACCTTAGCTCCCCAAATAATAGTACATAAAGATTATTTATATTAAAGTATGAGTATTATCTTTTTAGAAGTTAGGATGTTATTAATCATTTTAGGAACTGTACCTCAGTTCCGTGTTTTAGACAGTTGCAAAGCAGCACACATTTACGACAACAGCACTCACAATGCATTCTGACTGGCATGGAATTTCGTTCAAGTTCACCTGACTATTTACTTAGTTTTTAATTCAGCTAAATATTACATTTTAGTTGTAGATATAGCTGATTGATCTCTCATAGCCTATGCAAGTGAGAGAGGTAATAATTAACTTGTTAAACAGATAAATTTACCAGCATGACATCAGTGAACAGCTCAACTCACAAGTGAGGAAATCCCCAAAACTATGCCTAGATAATTTTAATACAATTCTCACATTTTCGTAACGAGTTTAATTAAAATAATCTTATTACCAAAATAATCTTCTTTTACTTGTCATCCTCATTATTGTACCACTTAACATTTTGTCATTACTTTCCTTAACAAGATTAACACAGAATAGGACAGTTTTCAAATAACATTAATAGTCATTCATTCTTTAATGCATTCGGTATTTTGACCGCACTTTACAGGGTGTGATGCAGCGCTGACAGGGGGTGCTGCAGCACCCCTACTTCCCACGGCTATGTTGGTGCATGCCCTATGATACCATACGCAGGTGTTTTGCGTCATAGCTGTATTTTAGATCAACTGGAACGTTCTATTGACCAATCAGCAATCAGGACCGGAACTATCAGACACACTGGTGTTGTATCCACCCGTGTGTGGCTCTGTGGCTAGAGTTAGCATCTGCTTGAGCGTTTGCGATAGGATGTAGCCTGAGGTGGTGTAGCACAGATCATAGCGGGTGGATAATTAACCTTAATTACCTCTCTAATCCACTCCTCACACTACAGAGTACACAGCCCCAGCACAGGCTGGCCCATTAGCCTGGATGACTGTCAGCCTGCAGGGGTCTGTGGCTTCTCTGCTGCTTACAGAAGCCCCCAGGGAGAGACAGCCTTTTTAGGAGAATCATTGAGCGCCTGCCTGGAGTAGGGTCAGACACTCTTCGGCACCCCTGCTTCTTTTGTTTGTTGTCTTGCACCGTTTTGTCATATACCCAGATGGTTCATTTTGACGGAGATGGTTGCTGATTCCTCCCCTTCGAGCTTAGTGTGGTTTTTGTTTTCATTCTGCCCTGCAGGCATCTTCTCTCATTCTCGCTTTACGCTGTGTTCTTTTCTGTCTTAATCTCTTCCTCTCTTAATCTCTTCCTCTCTCTCCTACGCTTCTCCAATACAACATGGAGCGGCATTTTATCTATCTATCTATCTATCTATCTATCTATCTATCTATCTATCTATCTATCTATCTATCTATCTATCTGTCTGTCTGTCTGTCTGTCTGTCTGTCTGTCTGTCTGTCTGTCTGTCTGTCTATCTGTCTGTCTGTCTATCTATCTATCTATCTATCATTCTGTTGCTCCATCCATCCATCCATCCATCCATCCATCTATCTGTCTGTCTAATTTTCAAAGATTACGTCTTAGCTCTGCTAAGTTTCAGGTAATTGTCTCTAATGTCACTTTACTGACATGGAAATTGTGTCATTTGGGGGCATTTCCTTTGGGTGTGAAGAAACCAATAAT